>NC_054535.1:107576032-107651032 GCF_017654505.1 Polyodon spathula | reverse complement strand
ATTGTGTTATACATCACACTTGAAGAGGTGCATTTGTCACTGGGAGATGGAGAAATGCTGCTGCTGCTGGTCGGGGTGTTGGACAAGGCTGACTTCAAATTGTCTCTTCAAGTCAATCCCAGTGGCAGATGGAAACGTAGCATAACTTATTAAATGCTATTGTCCTTATTTGACTGGCATATATCTGTTATTTACATGTTCTCTTTAACTATATTATGGTAACTAACTTTAATTTTGTTAACCCGCAAAAGTTAAGTCTAAATGTAACTATTAGTTCTGCAAATATATCCCTTTAGATGCTTTTATGATGCCTCAATATAAAACAGGAAACTGAAGCCCAAAAATGATCCATTTCTTGCTGTTTTCTTACACACAGTGATGATTTTCTACGTGCTGAGCTCCATAGTCGATGTGAAATTTCACTGGCCTCATTACAGCCACATTTAAAATAAAGATTCTTCTTTTTTCTGTGAAGAGATATTAATCTTGAATGTACCAAGTTACATAAATAGAGCTTGTGTTCAGATGTTTTCAATTCATTTGGTACTTAATGGGTTAAGTAAATTGGTTCAGGTGGTCTCAGCTTGACTCTGGGAGTGGATGATATGAGACAGGTACATGTGCCTCGTGTGAGATAGTGGGCCCTATTAACAAACATGCTAACTTGTCAATTACTTCAAACCTTTTGACTGTTTTACAATTTTTAGAGTCCAAGAAATGTCTCAAGGTGATTTTCAAATAAGCCAAGAACACTCTAGAGAAGTTTCATCAACACTAAAATGTTATTAATTGGACCGCTAATATCTGCTGAATTTTGGCACAAAACCTCAATCAGTTATTCACTGATGCAATAATAAAAAAAGAGACATTCAAATTAACCAAGATGTAAAAAAAAAAAATCTAAAAAAGAGAGAAAGGGTTTGCAGGTTTATGACACGTCTGGAAAGCTTTTCGTGTATTTCTTTGTAACTCTCATTACACTAAACACTACATCTGTTCCTCTTTATAAACACTAGAATTTAAAATGAGAACAGAGAGCTGTGTACAGAGCATACCAAGCTGTGCAATGCTGGTTTCTTGCAAAAGGGTTGAAATAAAGGCTAAAAGACCTGGGTAAATGAATGCTGGAGACACTGTCAGCTGTTCAGTCTATAATAAATTTGGGTGACGTCGTACTGTGCCTTTTCATTAGAGTAGCCATGACTTCCCTTCCCTCTTTTCAGCAACCTTCAACCCTGTCTCCATGGCAACCTTGTGGCACTTTGGCAACCTTGTGCCTTTCAATGACATTTCAAACGTGTTTTTAAGGGTCATTGAAAGTCCAGTCCCAGTATCAGACCTTGTAAGGGCATTTAGTTGATCAATTATTTAATATTTTTTGGTTACCATCCTGATGGTGAAACTAATAAGACGGAGGCATATGCTTTTAATGACTATTTAGAAATTATTTGGCAAGCCTGTCAGTGTATTCCAAAGTTTATAAATACAAATAAATGTAGAGGAACCATGATTTTTGCAGCTAGAGTACATCAGTGCTGGAGTAATGTATCAGTTAACAGTTGATAACAGTACTGATTTATAAGCACTTCAGAGCAGTGTTGGAAACTTGTATTGTAAAGTAAAACATTTTATTGATTGTATTCCATCAGTAAAGTGTGATTGCCTGCAGCTTGAAAAAGGTCAGGCATCTCAAGAGGCTATCCCAGCACAAAAAGAATGAATAAAATAAAGTACATATACCAATGCCTCCTGCTGGACATGAAGCAGACCTTGTTACCAGACTGATTTTAGATACAGGGGTGACCAGCCCTAGTCCTGGAAAGCCGCAGGGTCTTCTGCTAAACCACTGTTTTCTTCACTGCTCAACACTCACATTTTTTTCCGGGTCTTTAGCCATTGATGTTTTAAAGGTACCCAGAAAACCTGCGGGACTGTGGCTCTCCAGGGCCAGGGCTGGACACCCCTGCTGTAGTGCTCATCACTTCATTCAATGGTCACTAACTCAGCCGTGACAGCCAATCTTTATAATGGTAGAGAGCCAGAGTGTGATCCCCATTGCTTCTCTGTCAGCATTTCCACAGGGAGTCCAAACCACAGTCTGCATGAAGATGATTTCAACTTTAAGACTATCCACCCAAGTCCTGATAAACAAATTAAAATAACTGACTGACCAGGAGGAGAAGCGTTGAAAACAATGACAGGCGGCCTTGCTTCCAACAAGAGCTCTCCTTTGGAGCTGAGGGACGGTCTCATGAGCAATGTATCATTTTTATTTTTCTAGTTTGTCAAATCTTAAAAAACTTTCAGTAATTAAGACGTATAAATAATCCCATCAAAGAGAAGAGAGGCGGATTAATACCTGCGCTCCAGAACTCCTCCCAGCTGATTAACATAACACTGCCAGACATGTACAGCTGCCAGCTCCACTGTAGCACAGGGCTGACTGCTTCATACAGATAGCTCACTGGTGCTGGCTGCTCCACTGTAGCACAGGGCTGGCTGCTTCATACAGATAGCTCACTGGTGCTGGCTGCTCCACTGTAGCACAGGGCTGACTGCTTCATACAGATAGCTCACTGGTGCTGGCTGCTCCACTGTAGCACAGGGCTGGCTGCTTCATACAGATAGCTCACTGGTGCTGGCTGCTCCACTGTAGCACAGGGCTGACTGCTTCATACAGATAGCTCACTGGTGCTGGCTGCTCCACTGTAGCACAGGGCTGACTGCTTCATACAGATAGCTCACTGGTGCTGGCTGCTCCACTGTAGCACAGGGCTGGCTGCTTCATACAGATAGCTCACTGGTGCTGGCTGCTCCACTGTAGCACAGGGCTGACTGCTTCATACAGATAGCTCACTGGTGCTGCCTGCTCCACTGTAGCACAGGGCTGGCTGCTTCATACAGATAGCTCACTGGTGCTGGCTGCTCCACTGTAGCACAGGGCTGCTGCTTCATACAGATAGCTCACTGGTGCTGGCTGCTCCACTGTAGCAGGGCTGACTGCATACAGATAGCTCACTGGTGCTGGCTGCTCCACTGTAGCACAGGGCTGACTGCTTCATACAGATAGCTCACTGGGCTGGCTGCTCCACTGTAGCACAGGGCTGACTGCTTCATACAGATAGCTCACTGGTGCTGGCTGCTCCACTGTAGCACAGGGCTGGCTGCTTCATACAGATAGCTCACTGGTGCTGGCTGCTCCACTGTAGCACAGGGCTCGCTGCTTCATACAGATAGCTCATACTGCCTGCTCCACTGTAGCACAGGGGTGCTTCATACAGATAGCTCACTGCTGGCTGCTCCACTGTAGCACAGGGCTGACTGCTTCATACAGATAGCTCACTGGTGCTGGCTGCTCCACTGTAGCACAGGGCTGACTGCTTCATACAGATAGCTCACTGGTGCTGGCTGCTCCACTGTAGCACAGGGCTGGCTGCTTCATACAGATAGCTCACTGGTGCTGGCTGCTCCACTGTAGCACAGGGCTGGCTGCTTCATACAGATAGCTCACTGGTGCTGGCTGCTCCACTGTAGCACAGGGCTGACTGCTTCATACAGATAGCTCACTGGTGCTGGCTGCTCCACTGTAGCACAGGGCTGACTGCTTCATACAGATAGCTCACTCCTGCTCCACTGTAGCACAGGGCTGACTGCTTCATACAGATAGCTCACTGGTGCTGGCTGCTCCACTGTAGCACACTGCTTCATACAGATAGCTCACTGGTGCTGGCTGCTGTGCTGCTGCTTCATACAGATAGCTCACTGGTGCTGGCTGCTCCACTGTAGCACAGGGCTGGCTGCTTCATACAGATAGCTCACTGGTGCTGCTGCTCACTGTAGCACAGGGCACTGCTTCATACAGATAGCTCACTGGTGCTGGCTGCTCCACTGTAGCACAGGGCTGGCTGCTTCATACAGATAGCTCACTGGTGCTGGCTGCTCCACTGTAGCACAGGGCTGGCTGCTTCATACAGATAGCTCACTGGTGCTGGCTGCTCCACTGTAGCACAGGGCTACTGCTTCATACAGATAGCTCACTGGTGCTGGCTGCTCCACTGTAGCACAGGGCTGACTGCTTCATACAGATAGCTCACTGGTGCTGGCTGCTCCACTGTAGCACAGGGCTGGCTGCTTCATACAGATAGCTCACTGGTGCTGGCTGCTCCACTGTAGCACAGGGCTGACTGCTTCATACAGATAGCTCACTGGTGCTGGCTGCTCCACTGTAGCACAGGGCTGACTGCTTCATACAGATAGCTCACTGGTGCCCTGCTGCCTGTTCTGCAATTTCAACTTCGATACTAAGATGAAAACATCGGCTGCCTCAATGGAAGAACGGGAAGGTCTTTGAAAATGAATTATTCTCTTACCTGCATGTCATTCATGTTATTTTATTTTCTAGTTCTATTTTTCATCAGATATTAAAATGGAGTTTAAGCTCAGCAAGGTCCATATCTATAATCCTAGCTGCTGAAAAGCGCTTCAAATATCCTGACTTCAGTGTCCCACAAGGCATTTTTGCATTATCGATGTGAGACTAAAAGTTAGAGAGTGAGACTAATTTGATTATTAGTCTCCCCTTCAAAGTCTGTGTGAGCTTCCCTTCTGACAAGTGCCTTGCATTAACAGCAGCAATAAACTAAACACAACTGTAAGCATGGAAGCTTGCACAGGTGTAGAAGGTGAGACTTAAAAACTCACTGATGATGCAAAAATACTGTGTGGGATTCAGGATCAAGTCTATTTGAAATGGTCTTCAGCAGTAAGGCATGTGGCTTTAAACCATACAGAGATGAAACAGTTTCAATGCTGTGATGAAAATCAGAAACAAGGCAAGAACTGGAAGCCAAATAACATCAGTGACAGCTGCTTGGATTGGTGTGGATCGCTATTCTCCATACAGTCTAAGAAAAGCTTCAATCAGTATCAATCAATCAGAATTCTTGAATAATCGGTTTGTGTAGCTCTGCTGATCAATAGGATTTTTAAAATGTGTATTTGTGTAGAATAACACTTAGTGTTGAGGTTACATGCATTACTCGGCACCCGAAGCATTGTGATATCTGTAGATGCTGTTGGTCATATCCAAAGGATACACATTTAAATACAGTTTCCATCAGTGTTAATAACTCCTACTGCTTTCACGAGTGCTTGTTTAACTTGATTTTCATGCACTGCTCTCATTTATCTTTAGAAAATCTTTTGATTTTATTTGAATGGGGCTGCAGTGTTCTTTTTCCAGTGTAATGTTTTGCACACGCTGGTTAATAGACGTTTTGCTGTGCAATAACATTCCAGAAACATGAGAAACGAACAGAGCTACAGAACAACAGCCTAAACAATCTGCACAGAGTACAGTTACGACCACTTTCAAACAAACTACACGGGCAGGATAGAGGGGCTTAGAATTAAGAATTACTGCTTGACTCTTTCAATTTATGGATGAGATCTGCATGTCTTTCATAACATGGACATGTTTATTTATTCATAATAAAAAAAATAAAGTTTTTTCTCAAAGTAAGGTATTATTATTATTATTATTATTGAACAGCTGCTAAAAGAACTGATATTACTTTCTTAACCTGATACCAGACTTTATTTATGTAGCATGTGTGTACCAGGTACTGGCATATTTCAATGTTTTATAGTCAGGAAAGCAGAAAGAAAGAATGTTTGTTTTCCTTGGGTTTTATCTTATTGGGCCCCAAAGATTTAACGCTTGAGTCCTTTACAGACTGAAAGGCTGATGTTTATGAGATTGATAATTATGACTACCTTCCAGACCACTGTTTACCTGTTTTAATGGATACCAAAACCTTAGGGGCTATCCAAAAGTACCATCATTGTTTTAAAGTTTACAAACCATATTCTTGGTCACAGGTTTGACTGTGAGAAGTAAAATATAGTCTAGTGTACAGCGAGACAGTGTTCTTCTCCACCCTGATTATACCCGGTTATTTATGCAGTAACAGCGCCCCTTGCTATTTTACAAATCCATACTTTGTTTTATAAAATGTGTCGTCATATAAGGCCAGACTGAACAAGCTGTGCAACCCCAGCTGTCAGAGTTACACAGACAGCAGTTACACACAAATGAACTCGAGTCAGAGTGCCGTGTTACTCCTATTCCAAGAATACCCGGGGGACTGTCTTGAGGGACGTATTGCTCAATGCCGTCGGTTGCCAGGGCTCCTTGTGAAGTCACTGAGATCCTCTGCTTTCCCATGATTGTTGTCGAGTAGTTGCACACAACTCTTATGGAGGTCCAGTGGATCACATGACATGGGCAGAAATGGGACATACAGTTAGTGCTTTTTTGTAGGCGTTTTCTTTTCAAAGTTACATTGCATAAGGTGGAGAGTTTATGCATGATTGAACTTTATTAGTGACTTTGTTAATAAACAGGCCTTGTAAATGTTTTTTACTTTACTGCTGCATATATAGAACTGAATTAATTTGTATGTTTGCACGGTTACCTAATATTAAAAATTACATTACAAATAATCAAGAATATCAGCTTTAACCACTAGACCACACTGCCTCCTGGCTCCCAGTCCTCAACTCTAACCACTAGACCACACTGCCTCCTGTCTCCCAGTCCTCAACTCTAACCACTACACCACACTGCCTCCCAGTCCTCAGCTCTAACCACTAAACCACACTGCCTTCTGGCTGCCAGTCCTCAGCTCTAACCACTAGACCACACTGCTTCCTGGATCCCAGTCCTCATTCTAAACACTAAACCACACTGCCTCCCAGTCCTCAGCTCTAACCACTAGACCACACTGCCTCCAGGCTCCCAGTCCTCAGCTCTAACCACTAAACCACACTGCCTCCTGGCTCCCAGTCCTCAACTCTAACCATTAGACCACACTGCCTCCTGTCTCCCAGTCCTCAGTTCTAACCACTAAACCACACTGCCTCCTGGCTCCCAGTCCTCAACTCTAACAACTAGACCACACTGCCTCCTGGCTCCCAGTCCTCAACTCTAACAACTAGACCACACTGCCTCCTGGCTCCCTGTCCTCAAGTCTAAGAACTAGACCACACTGCCTTCTGGCTGCCAGTCCTCAGCTCTAGCCACTAGCAATGATCACTTGATTTACCAGGGACATACTGCCCTGTAGTGTACAGCCTCTATATGCTAGGGGATTTAAAGCACATTCATTCTCATCCATGTATGTGTCAAGGCTGGCTAAGCGCCCGGCCTTGTCTTCCTCCATCATCCTTTGGCTGTCGGGCCCCATGCTTCCTGGTCAATGTCGCGTTACGCTTCCCATTGAGTTCAGATAGCAGCTGCTTTGATGGTCATTTGTGTATTTCTGAATGTTATGTCAGGAATGTGCGATTCCAGCATTTCCGACCAAGGTTACTACTCAAGGATGGATAGATTTTCATTTTCATGGTAAAAAGCAAAAGAAATTGAAAACATATGTAATTGAGAGAGTGTCTGTCTTGTTAACCAGCTCTCTCAGTAAATATAGATGTCACATGGGTGTTCAGATGGGAGAATCAGTCCTTGCGATACATAGAGCCAGTTATTGGTCAATAGCAGCTAGTGACAGACCTGTGGATACAGGTTCAGTTTAAGAAATGACCTGCTGACCTAAGTTAGCTGAATTTATCCTTTAGATCATGCACAAACAGTCTTGTTTTTGTTGCAGAAGGTTTAAAGGCTAGTGACTGATGGTGCCTGTCCTCCTTCAGATAATTGCTGTCATATTATAGTGCTAAACATTGTCACCCAATTATGTTTTAGATACTGCACTACCAAAACCCAGGACCTTGCATAATATGTGCCAGCACATTCTCTAACCAGTGAGCTACTCAAACCCACCATCTTCTATACTGCACTCCAACACTTTAACTACTGAGTTACTCAAACCCACCACCTTCCACACTGTACCCCAAGACTTTAACCACTGAGTTACTCAAACCCACCACCTTCTACACTGTACCCCAAGACTTTAACCACTGAGTTACTCAAACCCACCACCTTCTACACTGCACCCCAACACTTTAACTACTGAGTTACTCAAACCCATCACCTTCCACACTGTACCCCAAGACTTTAACCACTGAGTTACTCAAACCCACCACCTTCCACACTGCACCCCAACACTTTAACTACTGAGTTACTCAAACCCACCACCTTCCACACTGCACCCCAAGACTTTAAACATTGAGGTACTCAAACCCTCCACCTTCCACACTGCACCTCATATTGTTTACTAACCTAAAAAGATATAAACTAAAATAAACCAAGATGTTTGATGACTTATACTTCTCCAGGCTGGGCCCCAGCTGTGTTCTGAGAGCAGGTTACAGTGCCTCAGAATCCCTCTGATTTGTGTCAGCCAATTATTTTTAGAGGTAATTCCGGGAGCGCCATGGATAGTTCATGGTTGATTGAATCCAGGATGATTCATCCGCTTCAAAATGACCTAAAATATAGCAGTCATAGTACAGGTTGATCAAATAGTCAGGAAGATAAAAAGGGGTCTAGATGTGTTTGGCAGCTTGTGTCAGTGCATCCCCCCCCCCCCCCCCTTTGTATTTCATTGTGGGGCACAGCTGCTGTGCTGTCAGGGACTCCCCGATGCATTGTGTCACAGAATATTAAAGCTAGGGAGACGCTGAATGCCAAAAGCACTGATCTGAATTTCAAGCTGTGATCTTAAATATCGAAACAAACTGTCAGTAAAATGCATCCCTGCCATGACTGTAAATTCTAAATTAGAGCCTTCAGTACGATGAAAAAGCTGATAATGACATAAATGACCAATATGTACAGAATGATACAGAATAAGAATTAGCAATGACACGTATAATCACAAATTCATAAGCGATTCTCCAACTATATGCACAAAATGTGTGACAAGCCAAATGATCATTTGAGATATTTCAATTCATGAGATCACGGGGCGGGAGATCTTTCAATATAATATAACAGCTCGATCGAGACTTTTAAAAAAAATATATATAATTTTATTTCCTACAGATAAAAATATATAGGTGTTTTTTTAAATAAACCCATAAACTTTTTATTAGGTATATCTTTCTTTAATGTTTCAGTTAGTGAAATTCACAATTTAATAGACCTGGAAATCTACTATAGAGTTTTAGTAAAATTCTATAAAAGTTTTAGATATCTCAAAGTAAAACTGTTCTATAGAGAATCTTGAACTTCCTGCAGTTCATTCAAAACAAAAGTGACTTTCACCTGAAGTCATTGAACAGGAATTCGGAAACAGTACGTTTTCAATGCAGATTTGCATATGCAACAATTTTCCACAAACAATAAACAATGTAAAAGTAGGTCCAATGTTATTCATCCAGCCATCTATCTATATATATATATATATATATATATATATATATATATATATATATATATATATATATATATATATAGACTATATTTATCCCTATTACAAAAAATCAAATTTAAAATAAAATCAGAGGTGTGGTGAGAATGTTGCTTAAACTGATGACATCACTGAATGCAACATATGACACAGTAAACAGTGACCGCACACACCGTAAGTGCCTTGACCAATATACAAAAGAGCTGGCTCGTCTGCATTCGTGCTTTTAGAGCTTGTGACCTCATCTCATCTCACAGACAGGACAGAATCTGTAAGAGCAGTGTGTCTCACAACACTGCAGGTTACACATACACTTCCTGAAGTATAGTACAGTTAGGGTCAAGCAAAGGACCAGGGATCTGTGAGCTCATAAGAGAGGGTGAGGGTTGCTCAAAACTGAGCTTCAAAGTGCATCCAGGTACCATTGATTGATTATTAATTCAAGTATATTGAAGACACATACATCTAATACAATATTGAACAGGTAATCCAATGACCTCCGTTGAAATAAAACAACCCTTTAAGGTTCTTTTAAAGTTACCAGTATACAACGCTTGTGTTTTATTAAGTAAATTATTTGATTTGTCTGTTCTTCCGCTGGTTCTGTCTCGCAGTGCACAACCTTCAAAATATACATATACATGTTCCCCCAAGTAAAAGTATTTAAAATCAGTTCAACAATACACCACTCAATCAATACATGACTGAATAAAAGAAACTAAAACAAGAACAATCGTTCAAAAGAATAAATATTGGAGAGCTGGAGAAAACACAGTTGCAATAGAATACTACTAGTCCACCTAGCATTCCCGAGACAGCTTTGATTCTATAGCTGCAGTGAATAAGCTGGCAGGTACTGTAGCTGAAGGGTGCTGCTGTACAGGCTGAGGGGGAGTGAGGTGCAAGACAATAAAGAATACCTAACACAAACACCCTTTGCTTGATGATATAGTTCTTGAAATTTCCCTTAGCATGAACTGTTTCTTTTGGTGGTGCAGCAGCATGGCTTTTCAGAGGTATTGCAGAAGATCATCAAAGGCAGTAAGGTACTAATCCATTGAAAGTATTTGCAGCGGTATAGTCTGCTGCCATCCTCACCCGCTTGGCTTGCTGCTTAATATTGCTCCTTCACTTTATTATTGGCATCTTATATAAAAGATCCAAAACATGTATATTCAAATCTCTCAATGTCTTTTTAATTACTTTCTTTTGCATTTAAATGAGATAATTTTTCCATAGAAAAAAAATCATAGATTTAACTAACAGAGCCAATAAAATTATTTTTTTCATTTTTTAAATGTACTTAAAAAAAAACAAAAAATCCCCTGAGATCATGTCCAATTTAAAATGCTTGGAATAATAATTGAAAAGACACTTGGTGATTTCCACAAGTAAACATCAAACTATTTCTCAAATGTAGTTTCTCAAAGCAACCATTTAAAACTTAAATGGTTGTTCCAATGGTTATTCCAAGTTATTAAAACAATAACTTGGAATAATAAAGCTGTAAAATTGCTCTAACATGACAGTAACAGAATTTGTGGTAATTAGCCCCATCGTCGGTAACTAACATTTGTGCATAACTTTGTGCAAGTGATTATACGAAATCTCACTGCCTTCTGGGAAAGCTGCAATGAAGCACCTGGATTTCATTTCAATTGGGAAAATAGCAGGGCAGATCACTTGTTAGAAAGGCATACACAGCCTGCTGTAGAGATCTTGAAGGGAGGACTGCAATTAAATAAAGAAACGATCAAAACATGTTCTGATTATTCAAATAAAGCATGAGAGATCAAGCGGTCGCTGTTTCTAGAGCATCTAATCCTGTGTATAAATGTCACCCCATGCATTGAACATGCATGTCTTGTTTTAAGTGTAATTGTAGTTCTTGAGTTCTTTCTTTTTGTGATTTATAATAGGTGAATATGTGGTGTGTTCATTTATTTTGCAGTTTGAGGCACCAGAACCTCTCACCCACTCTGCATGAGACGACTTCCTACATAAGAACTTTAGTTACTGCCCCATCTGTTGTAAATTCAGATTTATGGCATCTAATTTTCTGTTTACCCTATTCATAAAATACAGATTTTTAAAAAAAAAAAAACAATCTTTCTGAACCCAAACAGCACTGGCTAGCATGAAAAAAGTAACTGGCACTGTAATGGTGTAATTCAGGTTGCTCATTCAAATTGTACTCTTCTTGGATGGCTGGTGTTCGTGATGTGAGAGACTGGCCATTACTTGTATTCGTGTGTTTAAATAATTGTGTTTTTGAAAGCTCTTGTAAGTAAGACAAAAGGAAGAGATATCCTTGTATGAGTGAAGTCTGAGAAAGGATTTATTTATAGCAGAGTCTCCAATCCTGGTTCTGGAGGGCTGGTGTCCCTCCTGGTTTTCATTCCAACTGTATCCTAAATTGCTTAATTTGACCAACTAAGTGCTTATTAGAAGCTTAATTGGTCCAATTAATCAATTTAGGGTACAGTTGGAACAAAAACTAGGAGGAACACCAGCCCTCCAGGACCAGGACTGGAGACCCCTGGTTTAGAGGAAGGTGAGTTGTGATGTTGCTTGACTAGATCCTGACATCAGATCCAAAGAAGTAGGTAATCAAATGAAAAAACAAAAATCTACAACAAAATGCAACCTTCTGGCAGGATGTGCAGAGTGAAGCTGATTAACTCTGGGCAGTCTTGCTCCTCTGAAAAAAGTCAGCTTACTGAAGGTTTGACCTTCCGAGAGGAGAATATGTTCACATGTTTGATCCTGATTTAAAAAAGTACTTCCCATTACATTTTCAAAAACACCTGCAGACATCCAATGTGCCTACACTGATACAGCTGATAACTACGTTTTAGAAGTGCATTCTTAGAGGTGACTGCTTTCAACTTTGAAAGCACCAGAGTTAATACCATTAGTGCATTGCATGGGAAACGGAATGGCATGCAGGGAGGCATCGCAGCAAAGTCAAAGGCTGCAATTACTCAAGCCAGGAACTCAATTTATATTAGAAAATACCTGCATAGATTTAAATAAACCAATGCAGGCAGGTGTTATTTTTTTAATTAAAACATGCTTAGAATAAGGTAGTATGTACAGTTGACTCCCTCATACCATAAGAGACAGGATCAGTTGTAGATATTCACTGTGCAAGTCTTCCTTGGCACTGACCAGGGACGACTATGCTTGGCTTCAGATAGGGATCCAGGCGGCAGATGTGTCTGCAGGGAGGTGAGCCAGATTCTGAGCCAGCCATTTCATTTCCAGGGGAGCTACTGCCAGCACTATACAAAGTTATCAGTTCAACACAGAGCAACAACAGCAGACTCAGGGACCGCTGCGCTTCCTGTGCAGGCAATCCATCAAGCACTTTGGAAATCAGCAGGCATGTATGTAGAGTTCTGGAGCAGAAGACTCTGCATAATCTGTGCAGTGATTCAGGGGAGGGCAGAACAGACATCAAGTTCAACACACTATCAGTTGGTTTTGATATTTTTGATCCCATTTCCTTAAATGACTGCAATTGTTTTTTGCTGGGTCTGCTTTGGTTATGAATGACTATAACCTCATTAGTGTAGGGAGAGGTAAGCCAGTAAGGACCCCCTGTCGGTCTGAAGAAGCCTTATAAAGTAAACAGAAAAGCGTCAGTGTTGAGAATGGCTTTAATATAATATACATACTCTTTTTCTTTGCTTTGACAAGTGTACGCCCCACCAACCACTGACCGTTACGATAAGAAAACACAAAGGTCAATCCTATTATCTAGTGTGAATAGTAGAATATTTTCTCTATTTTCCAGTTGAAAAAGTACAAATTCGGTAATCAGTGCCAGAGGCAGAAGTTGTATTTAATATTAATAATCATTTCTCAATGCGAGCATGTTCTGTGAAAATAAAAATGTAAATGTTTGTGCATGTTGTGCAATATCAGTACAGGTTGTGATTAAATATATTCCGGATTTGTTTTGCCTTCAAGGCTTTCTTTTTACCTTTATTGCAGAAATAGATGACTGTTTTCCCTGGTAAACAGAATAATAAAGTCTCATTTTAGTTCCCCGAAGCAAGTGTCATTACTGTTGCCTTGCAATACAGAAAAGTTTATAGGGCTGAAGTAAGATGCAGTTTTACTCTTAATTCACTTGAGTTACTTTAATTCATCATTAAATGAAAAGGCATTTTATAAGAGGGGTGAGAATACAAACACACAAACAAACCAAGATATACAGGGAGCCCCACAGTATTTACTGGAGTTGGATTATTCAGAGAAAGTCTGTTTTCATTAATAAAACACAACTATTCATGACACTGTTCATGACAGTGTCCTTTAATAAGCCAGATACAGCCTAGAACCATTTAATTACAAACTGCTTTGCATCCATTAACAAACGTTAATAGCTCCTGGGTTAAAGATGTGTGAACAGGGCCAGACTCTGGATTTTGAAGAAAGAAGGAAAGAAAGAAAGAAAGAATGTGCAATATAATTGAGGAGCCCTATAATGCTCAATCACAATGTTGTGAATGATGTGACTTCAGCACATTTTGATCATGCATTATTTAAGTAGTGTGGATAGGAAATTCATAGACTGGCTTAATGAGGATGTTAATGATACAATGATACGATGGTGGGTTCTAATCTATAATACAATACCAGCATCATAAATTTAGAAAATTATGGTTTATGCAAAAGTCCACCCAAAAAACGCTAGCAGTTCAGCACCATTCTGCTTGGCAGGACAATTTGGCTTCATAAATAATGGATGCACCTTTGACTAACTAATAACCAGATTATGTGGAATTACTCACTAATGCATTATTTATTGAAGACATTCAATTTAAAGTGTTGATGAGCTTTAATTGCCAGCTGGCGTGTGACTAAACTGTCTCTGATGAGCGCTGTCACTCATCATGCCGGTGCCCTTCCTCGGCTCCTTCACTGAGTGTGAGGAGAAGAGAGCGTGTTTCACTGTTTCAAAGAGTCACAGCAAAATCTGTATTCAAAATACTGCAGCCCACATCAGTGTATGCTCTCCATATTTTCTTTTCAGCCTACAGGAACAAAGAGACAGCTTTGTCCACGCAGCAACAGTAGACTAGATTCACAAAGCTTTTTTGGAAAGGAAAAAAGCACCTTATAAATTACCAGACACTGAGTAGCATAATTTGTTTCATTCTTTACTATGAAATCAGTTTTCAGAATACCGGATGCGTCATGTGGGCATCAGCTTTCTGAGTAGATGGGGATCATGCCAAGTGCCAGCTTGCTGGAATGTGTGTGCGTTGATCTAGGGAACCCGCACGTGCATGATTTCACACTTGAGCACAGACACAACGGCAAGGATGGTAGAGGACTCTGTGCAGAACAGGCTGGAGAGGGGGTTCTCCGTAACACTGTCAAACTCACTCATGGTGTTCGGAGGCTATCCAAAGCCGTCTGTGAATAAAAATAAGTCCTGCCTTACTGCCCTGAGTGTTCCTGAACGGTTTTTAAACACCATTAAAGCATGCTGCAGCTAACTAAATAATTTCATTTTTGTACGTGTTCTGCCTGCCTGTTTGAATCTGTTTCACCAGTTACCTGTTCTGCATGTCTGTTTGCACTGTAGGTTTTAGGTTGTCCTGCATGTCCTTGGTCACTTGAAGAATGCAATTGTCCAATAGAGGAGCAGCTGATTTATTATTGACAGGAAGGAAGGTTTTGAAGAGGTGGGTACAATTTGTACAGCGGTTAGCTGTACATTATCACAGATTTGAGGATGATAAGAGATATTGTACTGTAGGACCAGATCGTAGTTCCAGTAGGGAATTCTCCAAAAATGAATCACCCTGTTTAATCCTGGGTGGTTATCGAGCTGGCTCTTTGGGATGTGGCACTAGGAGGGTGCTGTCCTGGCAGAAGAAAGATGATAATAGAGAGGGTACCTAAAGATGTATTCTTGGAAATATTGAAGTTCAAGATCCAGTTGGGATTTAAATAATAAACCGTCTTTGAGGGACATTCATGCAGCCCCCAGCCCCGGTTCTCTAACAATACTTTTCAAATAGTGTTAATAGGTGAGAAGCAGGTAAAAGTAGAAATCAACCGCAGAGGTCGAAATGACTGTCTCAATGAATAATGAGACATGCTGACTGGATTACAGTGCTAATCATGGTGCTGAATCAAAGGAGGATGTTTTCAACAGCAATCAATTGCAGGTCATCGGAAGATGGGCAGGAGTGCTGAGTGACAAACCAGGCACCACAGCTTCATGATCAAGCGTGCATGCTTTCATGACAGTGTTGTTGAGAACCAGCTATTATTATTATTATTATTATTATTATTATTATTATTATTATTATTATTATTAGTTCATATTAAATATGCATTATTGGACACTCAACAGGTAATCACAATACGTGATACAAAATCAGAAAGTCATTTCATATCCGTGGTGTCTTTGTGGTCAAAGCGTGTCAGTTAATAGGGAAAGCAGCTGGTTGGTAAATTAATAGTAACAAGGCGTTGAAGGGCTGGGGACAATTACACTCTCCTTTAAATGATGTAGAAAATGCAAGACTGCCTGACAGTAAGGCTTGCAAACAGAGGTCTCTTTAATCAATAGACAGTGTAGTGCCATGTGTTTTAAATATTGTGTTTCCCTGTAGCAATATATGATATGCATTTTTCAAGCCCTAACCAGCAAATAAATAAAAGTTACAGCAGCCAAGATGAGTTTGTGATGACACAGTAATGCTCAGTAATTACTCTTCATGTTTCAACTGTTTTTACACACGCTTCCTACAGTATTTCTTTTCAAGATGTCCGCTCTGCCTCTCACTGAATGCAGCCCCACACAGCTGTGTGTCAGCACAGAGCGGTCCACAGCCTTCACTTTGATTTCTCTCGTTCGTCCTCATTTGCTGCAAATTCATGTAGCCATGGTTCTTGCTCCCTCCCCCCTCACCCTCTGGACTGTCTGTGCCTTCATGTTTTCACTCTCTGTGTTTTTGATTTGATTCTTGACAACACAGACCCTTATAAAAATTGTGTTTGGAGGTGTAGCATTTAAAAGAAATATTTGAGTAGCAGAGTGTAGTAAATCACAGTCAAGCAAAACCCTTTGATCTTTCAATGACTGAATGAATGAATAGGCACTATAAAACTAACATGAGCAAGTATTAAAAGTTTTCTGAATTGATGCTTACTTCAATAGGAAATGTGATAGTTTATAGATATGTGTCTTTGAATTACTGAAAGTTTACTAAGTGTTACCCAAAACAGTTTCAATGGTTGTGAACAGCGACCATGGACACTGCATGTGTGGTTACAGAGCTTTAAACCTGCTCTCGTCTGCAAGGGCCAGCATCACTCAACACTGCCCGTTACACATCAAGTGTTAACAGCTGGCTCACTAACATGCAGACATGTACAGCAACCTATTCTAAACAAATACAAAAATCTCCTTAAACTGTTAGGCAAGCATCAGAGCCTTACTTCAGGATCAGCTTCAAGCCGGTCAGATCGCTGAGCCAAAGGGAGCAGGCTTTATTTTAGGATTTAGTATTTTATTAGTTAAATATGTTATCATATATTAAGTTACTATAAACACAAAATGCACAACAGCACATTTTGTTAATCCAAGGCTTTCCTCTATTCTAGAGGTGCGATGGCAGCCCCTCTGATTGATTATCCTCAATAGTTTAATAACTGGGACTTTTCTCAATCCTTCTGATGGTAAGGTTTCTTTCCTATAATTTAGCTTCATAAAGTCGAATGAAACCTGCTGAATAATATTATGTTAACATATTGAATTACATACCGCTTTGTAATTTTCCATATACTCAACCAAAAAACTGACAATAGTTGAAAAATGGTTGACTTTTTGGTTTCTTTGATCACATGATGTTGAAAAGATCTAAATTATGCACATGTTGTTTTTTTTTAAATGATGTCTCATTCCTAAAATTCTAGACTCTAGTAGCTGTACAGTGCAGCATTCGCAAAAACACCCCCATCATGTTTTCTTTTTGTTTGCACTTATTTATGTTGTTGCGTTGCAATCACCCAGCGGTCTGTGTAATGGATGTGTTACTACAATGCAATTCCAGTTTCGTTAGAGACCTTTACTGGAAAGTGTTAAGACTTGCTTCAATATTCAGACACGGGACAGTAAAATGGCCACTGCTCAAAGGGTCTGAAAGACTGTTGGTCTTCCGTATTCCTTTCAAGTCTCCATCCTCTCTTCTCGCGCCACACCATTCGGCTCTCTCAGCCAGTGAATTGCACTGGAACCCCTCGAAGCACGTAGAGCCACATATGTGCTTGTTAATTTTAATGAGGAATGTTAACAATTATCTAAGGAAACCATCTATGTGATAAAACAGTGTTATAAATGGAATGAGCGAGCAGGCATATGCGGTTATTTTTAATCAGCCATAATTGTACAAATCCATGCCCCCGAAACTCTAATTATACCATTAAACTTGGGGCTACTCAGCCTGCTGAAATATTAGTGTTTTTTTTGTTGTGCTGTCATGGGCTCCCAGTTAAAAGAAAGCACTGGCATTCCTGGCAACAGTAACAATGCAGTGGAGGAACCGTGATGCCTGCCACGTTGCCATGGTGACGAAGATGATACATATCGAAGAAAACCAAAACAAAACCCTGTCTTTAACTACATTGACTCTTTGAAATATGGCAGGTTTAAATTAGCATTTTTGCAAGCCTTGTAAGTCTCATGCTTTACATTTATGCTGTTAGCCATGTGTTTTTCCATGCTTTTCAATGCTATTCAATGTTTCTCTCATTATCTGACATACCATAATCCCCCATGGATTTGAAAAGCAGCAGTTTTGGGATGACATGAATGCAGACTTTTTAATTATTTTTTTTTATTTTGTTATACACTTCCAATGTGCAAGGCCACTTGAGAGTACAGTTTGAATCCAGCCTCACAGCCCCACACTGCAGCCCAGCACTCAGATTCTGAGGACAGAGATAAAGCAGAATAAAAGATCTCCACAGCTGCTATCCGAGGTATCCGCAGGGTAATTTTGAACCATTAGCTGTCTACTTTCTCTATTATTCACTATTCTATTTGTTCTCTTCATAAAAGTGCCCATTTTGAGGGAGAGTGCAAGATCAATCTTCTTAAAATATATAAAAGTACAGCACTGCTGAGTGCTCTTTGACACCTGTAATTTAGGGTCTCTTTGGACTCGGATGAGCGCGTACAGAAAAATAGTTTTTATTTTTTAAATCTATTGGACAATGTTATAGAATAGGAGTCAGTGAGCAATAGTGGCTAGAGCTAAGAATGGAGCCAGGAGGCAGTGTGGTCTAACAGTGAGAGACCAGGCCTGGGAGCCAGGAAGCAGTGTGGTCTAGTGGTGAGAGACCAGGCCTGGGAGCCAGGAGGCAGTGTGGTCTAGTGGTGAGAGACCAGGCCTGGGAGCCAGGAGGCAGTGTGGTCTAGTGGTGAGAGACCAGGCCTGGGAGCCAGGAGGCGGTGTGGTCTAGTGGTGAGAGACCAGGCCTTGGAGCCAGGAGGCGGTGTGGTCTAGTGGTGAGAGACCAGGCCTGGGAGCCAGGAGGCGGTGTGGTCTAGTGGTGAGAGACCAGGCCTGGGAGCCAGGAGGCGGTGTGGCCTAGTGGTTAGAGACCAGGCCTGGGAGCCAGGAGGCAGTGTGGTCTAACAGTGAGAGACCAGACCTGGGAGCCAGGTGGCAGTGTGGTCTAGTGGTTAGAAACCAGGCCTGGGAGCCGGGAGGCAGTGTGCAATAGTGGTTAGAGCTGAGGACAGAGCCAAGAAGCAGTGCGTTCTAGTTGTAGACATGAGGGGCTTGGGTCCAGGAGGCAGTGTGGTCTAGTGTTTTCAAACAAACTTTGCTGATTTGCAACTAACAAACGTGAATTTATAGCTACAACATATCAACATGTCTGCTCAGATTTGTGATGCCAACAAAAAGCAGTTTGAAAAATAAAAGACTATTTGCAATCATTCAATCTTTTTCTTTTTAATTTACAAATGATATGATTTCTCTTGGTGGCTGGCACAGAATATATTTATTACTCAGGTGCTTCCTGCTATAATTTATTCTGTAAAAAGACTGGTGCAGCAGAGTGGAAACAGATTCATTTATCAGGCCATCAAACACAAGAAAGGGTGTAAACTCACATCAGTAAAAACAGTCTTCACTGACAACAGTCCCTGCTGCACTCCCTGCCTCTCTCATACTTTGCAGGAAAACGCTCTTGTCAGCTGTCATCGGAACTTTCTTCTGCAGAGCAATTTCAAACCATTAGCTCCCCACACTTTTCCTGTCTTCCATTTTCCTCTGTACAAAAGACATTAAAAAAAAATAATGTCACCAGATTTAAGATAACAAATGAACTTCCATTAATTCTATTCACTGCAGAGATAGCAAATGCACCAGAATATTGTAAAGATGGTCCTGTTTATTCTCTTATAAAAGTATCCCACATTGAAATTATAGCAAAGTGTAGTAAAGCACAGTGAAAGCATGAGTTAGCATTGTAAAGCCTAGAGAGGCGTGTTAAAGCATATTTAAGAACCAGGCAAATCAGTGTAGGCATAACAGAAATTACTGTGGTAAACTTTTATGAGAGTATTATGTGACCCTAACTGAGGTGCAAAACTGGAATGTAAGCTTGCCCAGTGAGGGAGTGCTCAGAAGCAACTGGTAACTCTATCTGTCATGCAGTGCATGCTGTACATGCACTGGAGACCACAAAAAACACAAAGTCCCACAAACAACTAACAAAATAAACTGAAAATGTCATTAAACAAATGACTTCTGAAATTATCAGTCAGAGTAAACTGTAAACCATTTCTTATTTAAACATTTCAGAAGTGTATTACAATATGCTAAATCTATGCATTAATACATGCACTAAAGATATATATTTTTTTATAAAGTACAATGCTGTCTAATGCAGTCAACATGGTAAATATTAGATATGCTCACTTTTACTATGAACAGTGTTATGGGGCAAGGAAAATCCAATAATTACTAATACAGATTACTGCTATTAGTCGCTGCACTGTATGAAATGCTGTGAGTGGCTCTGTAAGGGACGTGCTTCCCTCTGAGACTAAACTGTAGCAAAGCCCTGTGTGACAATGTTGCCCTGCCCTGGTGTATTTCTGTGTTGTAGGCTGCCTGTGCTGTGTTAATGTTGGTGTATAGTCATTGGTACACAGTATACAATATGGGTCATGCGCACAAGTGTTTAAAAGTATTTAAAATGTATATTTGTATTTAGGCACAAGGATTGCACAGCACTTCATGTGCAAGTAAAAAGTAATAATATGTGAGTACAGGGAATTGCACTTAATTCACGTGCAGTTGTACCGAGACTCCAATTGAATGATTGATTAGCAATCGAGTCTCGGTACAGCTGCATAAAAGCAGCATGTGTTCACTCACTGGGGATTATGTGTTCGGTGAGTGGAGAACGGGATTGGAGACGGAGGTTATAATAATCAAAGTAAATAATATCAGCTCACTGTGTTTGTTTGTGTAGTCCGTTTTGTTTGTCTCTTTATTTTAGTGAAAGTGCTGTGTCCTGTGTTTTGCTTGTCTTGCAACATTTTATTTTCTGCTCTGTTTAATTATTAAATGCTGAGCGAAAACAAGTGCTGAGCTTCACTAAACTCCACCTCTCTGTTTATTTTGTTTTGGTTTCTGTTTCTGTTCTGACGTCAACCACTACAGCCGTCTTTGTGACACCCTGTCACAGGGTCTTAGGGCCTGAAACACAGTGTTGTTTTTTGGTGAGACATTCCTTAGCTGAGTGTAAATACAATTAAAACAACTGGCAAATGTGATGTGGCTGTAGCTGCCCGGAACGGTATTGCATCACACAACACTGCCTGTTACATGTGCATTGTGTTCACTGAAACACATGTTACAGCAAAAATGTATTTTCATTTAAAACATGACATCTAGTACTACACTAGCTTAAAGAAAGCTCTCTGTCTGCCTTGCCTTCCAGGAAGTCTCATACCGCTTTACTACCTTGGTCATTTTACCCCAACAGTGTCTTCAAAGGGTTTTATTGGCTGCAAAGCATGTCAGTCATTAGGGGACGCAGCTGATTGGTTGCTCACAGGAAGGAATGCCAGGAAGGGGTGGGGAGAATTTCACCGTCTGGGGAAGTTCAAGACCATCTGAAACCATGTCTTGCAAACAGATATTTATTTAACATAGTGTAGTACTGAAATCATGTTTTAAAATTAAAATAAATGTGTTTCTTTCAACCCTACCCATCTGAGACCTCCAGAGCAAATGGATGTGCACAGCGGGAAAAATGAATTTCAGAAAAACAAACATTTTAAAAACTCCTGTAAACTGGAACTTGGCATCTCAGTGGGTCTGCCCTACATAAAAAAAAACATCAACAAAATAAATAAATCGAACTTGGGGTAAGGCTGTGGTGAGGTCAAAAAGCGACAGTATAGGGCTGTGGCAGGATAAAAGTGAAAAGTTAAAAGCAAAAAGATTAACAGCAACAGAAAAACAATGCTGTAGTGCAGGAGAGGGAGGAAGGAAAGCACACGTTCCCTTGGTGATAATTCACTTATTCGGTTCATTCACAGTAAGGCCACGTTGACAGTAAATTACACATATCCTATATTTTACTGTAGAAGGGATCTTTACCAATTTACTGTTTTCAATGCTTTTTTATGTTTAAGTCAGATAGCAAGTTAAAGAGGCCGCCTTAACAATTCCAGTCCTGATTATTGTTCCTTGACTTATGAAATAATTAACTTGAACCAATTAACTCCACAACTGTGTCCTACAGCACTAAATCATTAAACTATAGGTAAACCCTATAAACCTGCAATGAAACAGGGATTACAGGGTAAACCCTATAAACCTGCAATGAAACAGGGATTACAGGGTAAACCCTATAAACCTGCAATGAAACAGGGATTACAGGGTAAACCCTATAAACCTGCAATGAAACAGGGATTACAGGGTAAACCCTATAAACCTGCAATGAAACAGAGATTACAGGGTAAACCCTATAAACCTGCAATGAAACAGGGATTACAGGGTAAACCCTATAAACCTGCAATGAAACAGGGATTACAGGGTAAACCCTATAAACCTGCAATGAAACAGAGATTACAGGGTAAACCCTATAAACCTGCAATGAAGCAGAGATTACAGGGTAAACCCTATAAACCTGCAATGAAACAGGGATTACAGGGTAAACCCTATAAACCTGCAATGAAACAGGGATTACAGGGTAAACCCTATAAACCTGCAATGAAACAGGGATTACAGGGTAAACCCTATAAACCTGCAATGAAACAGAGTTTACAGGGTAAACCTTATAAACTTACAATGAAACAGGTCTCCAGGACCACAGTTGCCTAGACCTCTGCTCTGCACTTGCATTTTGTTCTGCTGTTGTTTTAAATATATAATCAATCAGTTGGAACCAGTGCCTTCCTAATTTTCCTGGATAGTGCCTTGTTGAGTCAGATCTGGGGTGATGCTGATCAAGCACGATGGCGCTTCGGCTGGCGAGGACAGTTTTGATGAGAGGAGGGAAGGTATCCAGTGTTATCAGTTTGAGCCACTCACACAGGCAGGGAGGGGGTGTTATAGGGAATCAGTGAAGTGTGAATCAGTGCTGGCCAAGGCTGTCAAATAGGCATCAGGTCAGATATGATGCACATATCTGACCTGAGTTTACTTTGAATGATTTTGTTATCACCCGGAGGACATATTTTACCGTAGTCGGAACCTCTGCCAGTGCAATCTTATATATCAGTAAAAGCCAGCAGAATTAAAAGGGTAGATGCAAATCTCAGTTTAAACTGACTGGGTAGCTTTTTGTGAATCATACGAAGTCCTGTGCACAGAGCAGAGGGGGCAGTGCAGCTTTTTACTGTTGCTGACACATCTCACTAATTTTTCTCTTCTGTTCTCACTTCCGCTACATAAAGGTCAACCCAAATCAATACACAGGAACCTTATGCAGTCCAAATTCAGACCTACACAAATTCAAACCTGCCATTTAAAGATGTAGACTCACATTTCAAATGTAGTACAGTAATCCGTATCTGACTGCACTGGGACCAGTTTAAGGGCAGATATGTTTAAAGTTGGATGAATGAATCCTGTTTTAAATACCATTATACACAGATGTAACAATTACTATATTCACACAATTATTATTTTGAGATTCAGCTTTTATTAGGGAGTTCACCTAAATCCCTTGTTTAGAAAGATACAGGGAATTGATGCTTCTGACAGAGTAGCTGTCTGCTGTGTGGGTGCGTGCATTCGCTGCTGAGTGACAGGCAGGAGATCGAGACGGAGGTTGAAGTTGACACACCCCCCGCAGACGAACAGGATTTATTTACATATCAACACAATGAACAGCTCATGTGGCACTAGCAGTAATGGCAGCGCATGGAGCACATACAACTTTGGTAAGATCTACAATCTCTGAGCTAATCTTCTCTGTTCAATAATAAACGAATGTTGCTGAAGAGCTTGGTCATGGTGGATAAACGGTTAGGGTGGGTATGTGACGGGCGGATGAGCAATGGATTACTGTATAACTAATACAAAAGTGTTATTGTTCTGTCCTAATTCTTCAGTTACCCTATGGTCAACCACTGGGGTCTATTGTGTCATTCAAACAGCCAGGCGATGGACCTCCTTGTACCGTACTCCATATTCATTAAATAAATATCATTCATTGTCATGGGGTTTGTCCTGATCTACAGTTTTAAAAGAGCAATCTCATACCAGCTCAGCCTGGAATGTGTAGAACCACTCTCTGATTCCCTGGGAGGGGTCATTTTATAAGGGCAATAACACACTCTGACAGGATGCTTAAATGTGGGGACAAAATCTGCAGGCCAGGGCTGTTGAATAGCACTCGGCTTTCCCTTATACCAAAGAACAACCCCATGCAGATATTGTGTTACTGCTTTCTGACGTTTGTCACAGATAAGGCTGTAAACTCCAGTAAACAATTGCATCTAATTACGGTACCAGTAATAGCAATACAAATAGCGTTATCATATACTGCATGTGAATTTAAGAGAAAATACAATTTTAGTGTTTATTACCATAGCAAAATAAAGTATTCACAGAAAAAAAAAAAAAAAAAAAAACGTTTTAATGTCTCATTTATTATTCTGTGAGGGGTGAATTGGAAAAAATAATCATGAAAGCCCATTGAAGGAATGTCTGTTTACAGTCACTGCAGACTTCAAAAATAATTCAATTTCCTCAACCACATGAGATGCAGTTTTGCTAACTTCCTTCTAATTGCAATAGGTGAGAGACCTCAATTAAAATGAACTGATTAAAAAACAAAACATTTCAGCTTCTGAAGTTATGCAATCAGGCTGAATTTATTAACTGAATAAGACTGACTCAAATTGCAAATTATGGCATTTTAGAAGACAGCTTTGATTTCCAAATTATCATATTTTCCAAGTAAATAATAAAAACTATGATAGCACTGCTGGGCTGACATGCCTTTCAAGACTGGCTGTGTAGCCGTCAGGTGTAACGTGAAAGAAACATTTCATTTTCATGTGCTGGCATTAACTTTGACTGGCATGTTTTTTTTTGTTTTTTTTAATGATTGACTTGTCTCCTGGCTAATTGTTTGAACATACCCGTATAAATGTTTACCACTGTTTTTTTGCAGCTTATTTTTTCACTTTTCCTCCTGTGCGCTTCCCATGTTTTTTAATATGGTTTAGCATACCTTGCGATTATTACAATTCTCACCTATACTTTACTATGCTTTCATTTAGCTTTATGACACTTTGCTATTCTTGTACAAAGTAGGGCTTTTATAAGGGCATCACTGTACTTTTTACACCTGTAAATGGTTGTATTAGTTTTTTGTTTTTAATAATAGGTGAGTTGTTTCCCCTTTTATGAAAAATATAAATAAATATACCAAATAATGATTTGGATTAACACGCTTTGAAAATCTTTCTGCTGGTGCCTTGACTGGCCTTCCTAGCAAGGATTCACTTTGGTTGTGTAAGTGATGAGGATGCAGCTGAACCTGGAGGAGCAGGCAGGTTGTCAGGGCAGCTTTAACCCTGGGTCCCTGATTACTAATGCAAGTGCATTTACAGTGAGGTCTGTCTCTTTAAGGTCACTGGAACAGCTCAGTGCTCACAATAGGATGCAGGGAACTGTAACCTTCTGTTTCACCTCTTCAAACTTCAATTAATTTGTCAGCTCTTAATAGGTCCCCAGGGATGATTATTTCCAGAATGACAAAGCATAGAAAGACATTAATCAGGACCTCACGTTACCTTGCCATTTTATCTTTCTCTGCTGCTGGTTTGGAGGATGGCAGGGGAATGCTCTTCTGTGTGTGTGTGTGAGGGAGTTCTGTTACAGTAAGTGCCTCTGGGTTTCAAACTTTCTTGACAAACATTTGGAAGCCGACACATTTTAAAGTGATGCCTGTTATGAAATGATCATGTGTTCTTTCAATAAATGTGAGCTGTAGGTTCCCATGTTTTAATGTACTGTTCTTTGCTATGGTTTTATTGTGGTGTGCTGCAGCACCCTTTAATAAGGCACATTCTTAGTTGCTATATCTGCTGCAGTCCTATGCTTCCATGTTGAAGAAGCTTACTACATTATGTTTATGAAAAAAGCCTGCCAGGAGAGTCTTCACTGACCTGACTCATCCCCCCATCTCTTTTACCAGTGTGTCAATGATCTCTGGGAGAATGTTTTCTTCCTCAGACCTGAACCTTCCTGCTTGCAGCACCGTTCAGCATGCTCATCCACAATGCCATTCTGGACAGTGGTAATCAAGTGTGGACCTTCGCTCAACAGAAGAAAAACAAGAACATCAACAAGCAACAGCAGTCGCAGTAGCAGTGGAAGTCACAGCAGTGCTGTATTCCACAGACTTACAACATACAGTAATTAAGCCCAGCTGAAGTCATCATGAAATAATTTGATTGAAAATTATTTGAACCATTTATGGGTATAATATAATTTATAAAACACTAATTAAACTATTTCATCATAATTTCCCCATGGTTCTAATTTACTTTGGTTTGTCTATCGTTTTTAATATGTTCCACCTGTGCTTTCCCTGTTTTACTATACATATTCTGAACATTGCTGTAGAGATCATTTTAATTTAGTAATCTTTTCATTTTTTCATGGTGCATTTTAGAAATCCCTTCATCCCCCACCTTTGCTGCAGAAGAGAGTGACAGATAAATCCCTTCAGCCCTGCATCCTGATCGGCTGAGTACCACCCCCCCCCCCCCCACCCCCCCCCCACCCCCCCCCCCCCCCCCCCACCCCCCCCCCCCCCCGCCCCCACCCGTCCCTCCCTCCCCCCCCCCCCCCCCCCCCCCCCCCCCCCCCCGATTTGCTCTAGCACAATTGTCTCTTGCCTTCCTTGAAATTACAGCTGGAGTCCAAAAAGGATTTAGACACTGAACTCAATAGACGCGCTTGGTTCTTATTTGACAAATCCCATCTTGAGCTATGAAGAGAAAAACAGTTATTGATCCAGAATGTACCTAATTTATCTCAGCGCCAGGAATCCCACAAGAAAATGCCTTCTTTGACCACAGGGCCATTCAATACTATTTTTCTTCTGCCCTCAAAATTAAACTGAGCTTTTCTGAGGCACAAGGAAACCAGTCTTTTTTTACTGGATCATTAACATTTAGATTGAGAAATAAAAAAAGTGGCCTATACAAAAACAACAGTGGCTACATTGTAGAAAACGTGTGGTGCCGTGCACAGCAGCGTTTGTTTGTCTTCCATCTAAATCTCTGCCCTGTTGCATTTGTACAGTTCGGCTGAAAGAGTGTCTTCACCCCCCCCCCCCTTGAATAAAGATAATGGTTGCCAGTACAGCATTCAGATTTAAAAGTAAAATGCTACCTTGTTCTTGACTGATCCCTCAAAGCTTTTAATATCTGCACATACAGACTTGCATGGTCTACCACAGGTATTGAAGTAATATACAGTATACTGTGAAAATAATGCTAGTTATGCAGATGATGAACCAAAATGTATAAATCATGTTGTTGATATTTTGTTGCATGATCTACTTTAATTATTTAGATTGCACTGTAATGCCCTGGTGAAAACAGATTTTTATCTCTTAATGGGGTTCTCTTGAAATAAACAACATTTAGTTTTTCAGCATGCATTCTGTTCTGTTGGCTGTAGGATCCTGTTAATGCTGAAAACTGGTCAATGTACCCGAGACAACCTGAACCTTCAATACTAGTCTGGTTCCATGAAGCTGATCGATTCCAAAAGTTGGTCAAGACATGTCTTAAAGGATCCCGATGATTCAGCATCAACAACATGGCTTGGCAGGTGAATAGAAGACGCCCCAGCATCATCCTCATCCTCATCCTCATCAGTAACAAGGATCTAGTGTCACAGCAGTTACACTGTTTAGCGCCAGTGAACTGAATAATAGCTGGGATTCCTTGTATTGCTGCAGTATTACAGAAAGCTTCCCAGAAACTAAACTGTGATCTGGCCAGATCGACAAACACTCCAGTGAACAACTCCCTTCTGCCCACATAGGTCACAAGCAAGTCAGAGGAGTTCCTACAGGACAGTCCACATGGACTTTATATAAAACTGATAATGACATCATTTATTGTACTTAACGTTGATGGTTTTTCTTTTCAAAAAAGATCGATAGCAGATTTAGACTAGTTCTATTCCTAAAAAGTCGACTCTTCCGTGAACTTGTAAGGCTATTATCACTTCCCCAAGTTGCAGAAAAAATATCTTTGAACAATGAAAAATTACACAGATCAGTGGTTGGGCAGGCAATGACCTTATCCACTGATTAGAGCAACCACATCGCCAAACCAGCTGAACCAGATACTTTGAAGGTTTTGTATACCTCCAGTAACATCCAAAAACAAATGGAAAAAGGGGAGATGAGTTTGACATTAATCATTATTATCACAGAAAAGCATTTGAAGTATGGTCTAATGAACTGTCTGTTTTGACAAAGCAATTATAAATGGAGTTGGCAGGAATTGATCAATAATCTTCTAGAATTAATGTGTGACTTTAAATAATTTCTCTAATTCCCTTTGAGTCAGTGACTGCATAGACAAGATGGCAGCTAATTTCCACCAGGGAATGACACTCGACTCCGCAAATGAAATGAAGCCTTCAGTTTAATGAGTGGCCGTTTATCTACCTGCACATATCTAATATTTTATTTTTAATGAGGGTCTGTGATAACTTCCCAGCAACACAGACGATGCTGTCTTGTCCTTAATGAAAGTTGCATTAACCCGGTTTTCATTTAAATTAATGCAGTTTCCTTGCTGAATATTAGCCAAGAGCAGCAGGGTTTTCATTTTCAGCTTGATTAGACCACTGTAAATCAGTGGTAATTGACACCAGAACTGCAGTTGACTGCCTAGGTTCTAGGTTATGTTAATAAAGCTAATAGCAAGTCATTCTTGATAAGCACACCTTTAAGTCACAGACTTACCTTCACAACTTTGAACTTCTCTTTGCATGTAGAAAACTGTTGTTTGCCCTCGTATTTCCCTACATGACACAATCACGAAAAGGTTCTACAGTTTATTTGTTATTGTCACCACTACTCTTATGTATGACTACAGAGAAACCCTGGTAAGTATATTATAATATACTGTTAACCTTATTTTCTTTCTCCTTTACTTTGCCCAGGTCATTTTTAGATTCCGTTGGACCACCACAAACCACACACAGATAAACAGGAACACACCAGACAGTTGATATAAAATTATGATTAAAGTAACCTTATTCACCATTTTTTTCCTTTAAAACACATTTTCATTGTATTACATGTAAATACTTTTCCGAAACATCAAGCATTCACGTTGGCGTAGAATCATCAAGGGTACAGAACTCTATAGGGTACAGACCTCTACCATATGGAACACCTAAACTTACTAGTATGCCAAAACATTGGCGATTTCTCTGCTCTGGAGAAAAGGGCATTTTCTTTAATGAAGCAAGTCAAAACCCACCCGATCAAAAAAAAAAAACAAGGAAACATTATTGAAGATTTTGCATGCAACAAACTGTAACATATTTGACTACACAACAATGTACAGGCATGTTTGTTTTTTACTATTTATTTTTGTGGACAATTGTGCAGCTACCATTAGTGAAAAACACTTTGAGCACCCTTCTATATATTACCTTTCAGCTTCATATGGTGATCCTTGTTTGTTTGAACTGTTGCCTTTTTATTCAGTAAATCAGGAAAAGTCGTTGTCGAGCTGCGCTACAGAATTTAACGCAGGCTTCAGCTTTTTTCGGTTTTAGCATTCACCCTACAGTTTAATTTTCTGTCAGATTCTTTAAGTTATTCGTAATGACTTAAAACTGGGAATTCTACCTGTTGTAAAAAGGTGAAGGGCTAATTATAAAAGCTAGAATGTATATAGAGGTGTGTGTGTGTGTGTGTGTGTGTGTGTGTGTGTGTGTGTGTGTGTGTGTGTGTGTGTGTGCGTGTGTGCGTGTGCGTGATGTGCACGTGCGCTTGTGCGCGTGCGTGCGTGGCTGTTTGTTCTGGGGTAGGGAGCCCGCAAGTGTATGCTTGCCTGGGGCCCAGTGATGGGTTAATCCGGCCCTGACACTCTAGTTTCTTCCTGGTCAAACTGGGCCCACACACAAACCCCCCACACCACTGCTGCTCGTCCTCTTCTGCTCCAGCTGAGGGAAAGACACAAAGGAAAAAGTGCATCTGAGTACCCGCTGGTTCTTAATCCCACCCCACCTCACTCTATCCCAGGTCAAGCACTTAAAGTTGGTCCCACTACTGGGGTCGACCTATCCGTGCTACCTGCACTGGCATGACCCTGATCACAGTACTTAACGTGTGGCAGAGCGGGGTGGCGAAATCCTGGAGATAAGTTCCACAGCAGAGCCCACAGTCAAACAATTGAATACAGGATTGCTTTCATAATCATAATGATTTTAAAAGTACTTCTCCTTTACTACTTGCAAAATGCCCATGGTTGCCTGCCTCCACTGTATAAATCCACTGCTGTGTTTACAACTGGCTGCTCCTTTGATCCTTTTCTTCCCAACGTTCTCTCTGCGTCTCTCCTCCGTGTTTCTTTCCTGTGTTTGTTCTCCTACATGTTCCACTTCTTTCTGCTTCCCCAATCAACTTACTCCGTTACTAGCCAACTCAGAACCACCAGACTGATTGCATAGATCATTAATAGGTATGGGAAAGAGAAAAAAAGCCCAACAATACAATAAAATGCATTTGATACCAATTGAGACTAATTGCTGACCAATTCCCTGACAATGAGGCATGGCTGTGCAGTACGTAGCACTGCAAATATAAGAGGATAGTTTTGTGATGCTAAAGATTAGAGCAAGCAGGAAGGTTCTGGTCTCTGCCCGTCAGACTGCTGACCCCAATCATATATGGCAGACTGACCATGGGGTCAACATTTTGATTGTTCAGTCCTGTTCCCCACAGTACAGAAATGATATGGTTGCCTTGGAGAGAGTGCAGCCAGCAGCAACCACAGTAATCCCAGGGCTTAAAGGAATGAGATTTTCAGCCTAAACACACAGGATTTAAGTGGGGGGTGGGGTGTTGATTCAAGTTTTAAAAATATTGAAAGGGGTTGATCAAGTTATCCCCAGCCACTTGAAGTGCAGCACAGACACCAAAGACCAGAGGACACATTTGGAAATTAACTGATGTAACTCTTTGCCTTTTGGGGGGAATTACACATACAACACACAACAAGAAAGTAAAAGAACATTTACTAAAATAAATCATTAATCATTCCCTAATTGTGGTCTGTCACATTTTATACAAGACTCCCAAACAGGCTTCCAAACAACCTGCTGGAATGGCGTTTCTGAGAAGTCTCTGTATGGTGTCTGGTTTGTCTATAGAAATTTAACCCACTTCTCATTATGCTTATCCTTAACATCATCCCAGAGCCCTTTCTGCACTGACACTTGTCAATCACATACTGTCACCCACCAAACATGTCCATTTGCATTGCGTCACAATGCTTTAAAAGGTCTGGTTCATAGGTCCTGTTTGCTATTTTCTGTACCTTAATTTCTCAACCCTAACATAAGTTTAAGCAGGCTACAAATTACTGATGTGATACAAGATTTGAATACTTTTAAGAGGAGGAGGGGGAGAGAGAGGTGCTTTATTGCCCTTTTGTGTTCATTCATTAATGTTCTAGGCTTACATTAAAAGGCAATCTGTCTGGAAATGGGGAATGTACAGTTCTCCAGGGAACAAGCTTGTCATCCTTCAGGAGTGCTTTCAGTTCACACAGCAAGCGTTTTGCAGGGTTGTTCCATGTATTGGCTTCACAAAAGGATTGCCACAGATTATGTCTTCTCACTGGTGAAAATCGATACATTTTCTTTTCTGCTTGTGTCACTTTGCATCAAGTCATCCCCAAACTGCAGCATCCAAAGAGCATCAACTTCCCCACAACAGCTTCCTGTTTCCCCCCCCCCAGTTGAATCAGAGTACACTCACACTGAACATCTGGGACGACCCAGGACTGGCTCCCCCCAGAAGGGCGGGAATGAGAAGACTATCTCTGCTTGTTTATAATAATGTGCAATTAAAGGGTTGTTATTGAGGTCATCAGGCAAACAGAGGACTGGAAACAGTATGTTGATGAATGAACATAAATAAAAGGATGAAGAAACCATGTGCAGGAACATAAAAACAAACAAAACTAAACAAAACTTTGGATGACACTAAGCAACAATATTAAAGATATCTGGAGTACATGGCTACTCAAACAAAACTAACAATGCAGCTATAATGGGCTCCCTCACAACAAGGACAGCAGCCAGCCCACAGTGACCTCTTGAGAGGTTTCATACCCTATGACCCCCCCCCCCCCCTTGGAGTAAACTAATAGTAAAAGAATGATATTTAATTGATGAAGTTTCTTAACCTGATTCAGTGATGCATGTCTCTGCATCACTAATAGCATACCACGTTGATATATTGTGACATGCTAGGAGCCATGCATATTTTTGTGTTTGTGTTATTTTGTGTTGTAATCTCCCTCCATCCACACAAAACCCTGTGCAGAAGGAGGCCACCTCCCGAGTTCATGAATTGATTCATTTGTTGCTACTTGGGAGATGGTCACCCTTATAAAAACCCTGCCGTTTTCCCTGCTCTGGTGAAGAGTAGTGGAGAGAATCTGAAAGTAAACTAAATATAGGAACAGTGTAGGCGGTTGCCCAGCCTGACCTATATTGTTTAGTGTTCGTGACTTTGTTTTGTTTGAATATTTATTTTCGCTCCGTGAGCAGTGTGTTTTTTGTTAAAATATTTTATTTATTTTTGTTTAAAAATAACCAGCGTCACATCGCCTTCTGATCCTCAGTACCTTCTGCACCGCAGTACCTTGCCTCTGTTTTGTTCCTGCATCTGGCCTGACATCACCACTCAGCCATCCATGTCACATATACATACAACGAACATCATAGCTTTAAAAAATGACATCCCCCCCATACACTAACATTGAGCGCACCCCCTTCTATTTCAGCCCCTGCCAAACATGCCCTCACTCAGTGCTCCGGCTTTACTTATAAGCTATACAGTAACAAAACCCTTCCTCTCCTTCACAGGTATACTTCCTTAAAGTTGATCTGCCCCGTTATTACTCTCTCAGTTAGGTGCACCTTATTCGAAAGATAACTCTCTTTTTAACATAAACAAGTAACCTCTTTTTTCCCGTTTTCAAGTCTCTTCACCGCTCCAGCCCCAGGATAAAACCCGCCGCCCACAACAGCCAGAACAGCAGTTAGGAACAGCACAACCCTTGTCGTTTGTATCCAGTCAATCCTTGTCGTTTGTATCATTTACAACACTTACTACAAATAAACGTTCGACATCAGCACTCCTACTTATAGGTCTATGGCGCTCTTTACCACTGACTGACAACCCTCGGCGAGGGGTGTGGGGGGGGGGTGGCAGTCCCCTTCTCCTTTCCTTTGCTATGCGAGAAAGGAAATCAGAAATCATCCTGCTTGGTATTTCACTGTGAACTGGTGTGGCTGCATGGCTAGGTACCAGCGTGTGATCCTAGAATTGGAGTCTTGCATTGTCCCCAACCACTGAAAGGCTTGATGATCAGTTTGAAGTACAAACAATCTTCCTAGTAGATAATATTTTAAAGAGTCCAGAGTCTAGAGTCCAGAACCCATTTAATGGCTAAACACTCCTGTTCAATGGTGGAAGAGTTTGTCTCCCAAGGAAAAAGTTTGCGGCTGAAGTTCGGGAGCAGCTTCCTCACAGCTTGGGTTGGGTAGTTTAACTTTTCTTTTTTTCTGACCTGCTCTCGCCCTGTACAGCCTTACAGCCAGCTTGGTCCTCCAACAGAAACATGTTTTCACCAAGCCATGCTTCTCGCCAGAATGCTTCTCATGTTTTTATTGAGAACAGGTTATACAAGAGGCACAGAAGTATCGGTTAAGCACACTCCTCCCCATCCCCAGTGGATCCAAACCTAGCTTAAACCCAAAGGTAAAGATATTAAACACATATACAATTACTAAGACAGTGCAAGCAGAATATGGCAGTGTGTTTTTACAGCTGTGACCATAGGCTATACAGTAGTTCAAGATATTTTGAAGAGAGTGCACTCCTTAAATGTTCAGTCCTGTGGTTATTTTACTCAAGAGTATACCGTAAAGAAGCACTCAACCCTTGGGTCTCATCCGGGTTCTCTGGCTCTCCTCATTCGTGAAATACTTACAGTACTCTATGGACACAAATGGTGAATCCTCTATATTATATTTCATTTCGATTTTCTTCTTCGTCGTCTTCTTTCTATTTCACAGCACTGCAAGTATATCTCAATCTTGACTTGAACACTCTGTGCCTCTCTAAAGCACACACGGCCTATTTTTAAAAATTGTGTGATGGTTTTGAGAAACTAACCTCTGTCCATTGGTGATGAGGAAAGTCATTCACTGTAGCAGAGTCAAATTCAAACCACATACTCTGCAAAGGCCAGACAATGAAGCTTGCATTGCTATTGAAAGCTGGCCAACAGACTATTGTTATTGTAAATAGTTGACATTTCCAATGCACATTTCCTTTTACTTTTTTTTATTTTAAAGATAGACATTCAATCTGAAAGTTATCTGTGTTAGTGCCCTGCAATGCATATTCCTGATTGGTGGATGAAAGTTCTAAGATTCCTAATGTATTATAATAGATTCAGGATTGATAGCCGCAAGTCATTTGTTTGGTATATATCTTCTTGTTATTGTTAAACTGTCAGTTGATGAAACTTTAAATTGTTGCCCTTAAGGTTGATTAAAATTACTTTCTTTAAATGAAAAATGATAATTAAAAGTAAATGAACCAAGTTCTGGTGTCTGATGTCTTCTTTGCAATAAGTAATTTTGTTCTGGAAGGCTTTATAACTTCCTAGCTTTTGTAATCTCTTACTTTCTGGCATTCCTTTAGTTATTTTCAGTGTTAAATAAAATGAGATTGTGAATCGTTTATTGAGATCAATTGATATAGTTAACACTTCTATTCAAAGAGAGTAAGTCTGCTATTATCTGCAATAGAGTTGTACTTCACACGAAGAAGGCATGAGATCTTTTGCTGCTCCTGACAGAGCCCAACCTTTCGACTGCCATGCAAACATGCAAGGCTTTGAGTTCAGGATGTGCGGGTCAAAGTCTTGAAACAAACCTTAAACCAGGAAGCTCAAAGACAAAAGTCTTAGCATTCAACGGAAGAGCATCCCTGTAGTGAAGAGGTAAATATGGGTCTGACGGACGCCGGTATTATTAACCCATCACCTGCTAGGAGGAGATTCATCAGTATATCACTGGAAAATAATCCTCACGTGAGCCATTGCAGTTACCTTGCACATTAAAGGACATCAACATGGCACTCCGAGATGCCACTTAGAGGCAGTGTGTGGCTTTTTATATAGATAGATCGATAGATAGATAGATAGATAGATAGATAGATAGATAGATAGATAGATAGATAGATAGATAGATAGATACATCAATTGTTCGATAGATAGATATATAGATAGATAGATAGATAGATAGATAGATAGATAGATAGATAGATAGATAGATAGATAGATAGATAGATAGATAGATAGATAGATAGATAGATAGATTGATAGATAGATAGATAGATAGATAGATCGATCGATAGCTAGATAGATAGATAGATAGATAGATAGATAGATAGATAGATAGATAGATAGATAGATAGATAGATAGATAGATAGATAGATAGATAGCTAGATAGATAGATAGATAGATAGATAGATAGATAGATAGATAGATAGATAGATCAATAGATCAATAGATAGATAGATAGGTTTTAAAATATCCTTTATTAATCAAATTTTCCAACAATAAAACATCAAAACATCACGTACACCTGCTAGGAGGAGATTCATCAGTATATCACTGGAAAATAATCCTCACGTGAGCCATTGCAGTTACCTTGCACATTAAAGGACATCAACATGGCACTCCGAGATGCCATTAGAGGCAGCGTGTGGCTTTTTATATAGATAGATCGATAGATAGATAGATAGATAGATAGTTAGATAGATAGATAGATAGATAGATAGATATAGATAGATAGATAGATAGATAGATAGATAGATAGATAGATAGATAGATAGATAGATAGATAGATAGATAGATCGATCGATCGATCGATAGATAGATAGATAGATAGATCGATCGATAGCTAGCTAGATAGATAGCTAGATAGATAGATAGATAGATAGATAGATAGATAGATCAATAGATAGATAGATAGATAGGTTTTAAAATATCCTTTATTAATCAAATTTTCCAACAATAAAACATCAAAACATCACGTACACCAATGCATTTTACATCCAACAATTCATTTCACAGTCAACATAATCTTTCATAAAAACAGAACACATCCATCCCTTGCACAACTATCAAATTTAGCTTCTTCAAGCCTAAAACATCAAAACTCATATCTATCTACCATCCCACCTTCATCTCCCCATCCCTTACAGGACACAGCACCTCCCCTATTCTCCACACCTCCTCAGATACTTCAATCTGACTTGTGAGCCTGTAATAGGCAAACTCTAACTTGAGTCTGGCTGCTACAAACACTTTAAACACAACAACTGCATCACCCATCAGACATTGAGAAACTTTATTTTTTCTGCTTTTCAGGATTGCTAATTTGACCCAACAAAAAATTAGCCAGCTGACACTTACTCTTTTTTTCCTTGAATAATTTACCCCAAAGATAAACACTGTGTCAGAGAGCTCAACCTTTAACTCCCTAACCAGCTCTCTAGGAAACCCAAGCAGTGATTTCAATCTGAGACAGCACAGGAAACAATTGAACAAAAATGACATTTATCCTCCACTCCTGGCTGAGTTATTGCCTGAAATGAGTTGGTAGCCACAATAATTGTATGCAGAATTCTCCTCTGCAAATCTCCTACTCTCTTTTGCACTGGTGGTTTATACAGGGCCCTCGATGCAGGTATTACGTTTTGTTCCACCCCTAACCTCTCTCTCTCCAGTGTGTGTCTGGCATGTCCTTGATAGCTTTATAGTGAGTGACCTTCACACAGAGCTTACACAGGTCTTTTTTTTCTGCAGAGTCAAAACTAAAAATCAGCATGTCCCCAAACTGTAACAGGATTCCTGGTTGATCAAAAGTGTTCTCCACATTAGGTCTAGCTTTTATAATAAAATCTGGAGGCTCTACCTCTGGAGTACATTCTCCTTTAAAGAACTGCTCAGAAGTTCCTCTCCCTTCCTCTCCCAGTGCATCCCTCAACTGCATTAAAGCCACATTAACATACTACACTGACCTGACCCCCAGCTCAGCAGCCAGAGAACTGCACTCCTCCACTCCCTCCTCTCCACATCTATTAACTGCCCAATCTTAATGATTCCCCTACTGACCAGCAATGACACAAAACTGTTAGATTCTAAAAACATACACTTCAGAGTAGGATTATGTATTAAAGGCTCTTCTAAAAGCCAATACAGTCCCACTGACTCAAACCCCATCCTAACTGTCATCGTGTGTGAGGTGAGCAGCAAACCCCTATAAAACTGAGGTACCACAGACAAGGCCAGCCAGCTATTGCTCATTAAAAACAACTGTCTGTCAAACCTAAACCCTCCCACCCTGTGCAAAAAAAAGCAAACGCAATGCATCTCCAAGGAAAAGGTTCAGGAAAAGACAACAACCTCTGCAGGCCTGAAGCCTAAAAACCGCAATCCTACTGGAGGTCTCAATTAAGCCCTGCCCCCCTTCATCTACTGGCAGATAGAGAACACTTTGTTTTACCCAGTGCTACCCATCCCAAAAGAAATCTAACAGCACTCTCTGAATTTCTTTTACTAGAGCTGGTGGGGGGTCCACGCAAATTAACTTATACCAGAGCATTGAGGCGACCAATTTGTTAATAATCAAGACTCTGCCTCTATAGAAATCTTTGCTACTAACCACCTCCACCTCTGCAATCTGCTCTTCATCTTATCCAACACTCCCTCCCAGTTCTCTTGAGCTACTGCCTCCTCTCCCCAAAACACCCCGAGATGTGTAAAAGCCCTCTCATTCCACTGTAACCCCTCTGGTAGATCTGTTCTGGTGCACTCCCAATCCCCAAATAAAAAAGCATTGCTCTTCGTCCAGTTAACTCAAGCAGATGATACTTTTTCAAACAAATCCTGACATTGATTTAAGGCCCTTATGTCTTGGTTGTTTAATATTAACATGGCTATGTCATCTGTATAGGCCACAACTTTAAAGGACAGATTGGAGCAGTTTGGAATAACCAGACCTTGTAGTACCTGTCTAAGTTTCTCAATAAGGGGTTCAGTAGAAAGAGAATATAACATTCCAGAAAGAGAGAGAGCAGCATGAACAAATTCATCTCTGTACTGGAAGAGAAGAGCTCAACCCACCATTTATTTTCGGGACACTGAAAGAACCTGAATTTTCCCCACAAACTTGTGTCCAAAGCCAAAGGCCCCAAGCACATTTAATAAACATCTATGTTTTTCTAGATCATGTGAAATTAGCCCAGCTTTAAACCCAAAGAACTTGGAAACTGCTATTACATCACAAATTAAAAACACATTATCAAGGATAGAGCTGTTGGGGTACATGATATGTTTGATCCTGATGCACAATACCATTCATCACTGTCCTTAGTCTGTTTGCCAGTACATTAGACAGTACTTTATAGTCTGCACACAGAAGGCTTACAGGCCGCCAGTTTTTTCATTTGCCCAGATCTCCTTTTTTAGATAGGAAAGTCAGCACTGCCTGCCGGCAGCTCAGAGGCAACCCATTCTCTTTCATGCTCTCTTGGAGCACTTACCACAGATCTCTCCCCACCTGAGTCCAGAGAGCTTTATAAAACTCAACCGGGAGTCCATCGATTCCCGGAGCCTTTGCATTGTTTAACCCTCCAGAGCCACAGTGAGCTCCTGGAAGGTCAGCTCCTCCTCTAGCCACTCCCTCTCTTCTTCAGGAACCTGAGACAAACCTCTGAGGAATTGCCGAGCCCCCTGGGACTCTTCCACATCCTCTGCAGTGTACAAGTCTGTATAAAACAATACAGCATGTGTCCAAATAGCCTCAGGTTCCCCAAACTCCTGCCCAGTCTTATCCTTTAGGCGATGGATCAGCTTGAGTTGAGATGCCTTTTTCTCTAATCGAAAGAAACACAGAGTCAAAGCATCAACCTGTGAAAGATTTTGAAATCTTGAGCAAACTAGTTCCCCCTGTACCCGTTCATCAACCAGATCTAACAACTCTCCTTGTTTAATTTTTTAATTTTCAAACAGCTTGTCATCAAACCCTTCCTGTAGAGCTCTATGGAGCTCAGTGATATCCTCCTCCAGCTCTTTCATAAACCCTAGCTGTACTTTGGGTAGCATGTTCAGTGTACTGCTGACACAGCATTTTCACCTGGACTTTAGACACATGCCACCACTGTCCTAATGAGGAAAAGGTGAGTTTTTTTAATTTTCCATTGCTGCCAAAAAAACTTTGCATTGAGTGATTATAAAGAGAATCAACCAGACAAACATTTAAAAGGAACAACAAGTAAACAGGAAGAAAAATGTGTGCTTGATATAAAGTAAACATTATTCTTGTTGTTTAAAAGAACCACGCTATTCATAACAATCTCCTCCTGAACTAATGTGTGCACCAATTCTTCTTTATTAGCACACCCCACAGCTTTCCCTGCTTCCACAACACATTTCTCAGCAGAGACCAGGGAATCCACAATGATTTTCACCCTGGGTCTCCTAGAGAGATTTTTAAAATCCTGTGACCCCGTCACAGGCACATTTCCCCGAGACACGGCCATAGCGACCACGTCCGCTTACTTAATTAAAAACAACCCCTTATTATCACATATATCAGTATAAAACCCCTGAACAAAAAAAATAAACTAAAAAAAACAGCAGAAAAAAGGAAAAGAAATGTCTTACTCACAGCAGCTGTTCTGAGCTCACGAACCACACATCCTCACACACACTCCCAGACACACAACCAGGCAAAACCAACACATAGATAGATAGATAAAAATAGATACAAATAGATAGATAGATAGATAGATAGATAGAGATAGATAGATAGATAGACAGATAGATAAAAATAGATATAAATAGATTGATATAGCTATAGACTGGAGCGGAGGCTCATAGTGGGAAACGAAGGCCCCCGAGAGAAGAACTGTAGTTACCGACAGGGAACAATAATGCCTGAAGACGCAGTGTTTGCAGCGTCTTTGTTTTGTAATATATTTTGTAATTCATTTTGTGTTATGTCACAAAATTAATGTCCAGATGCAGGTTTGTCTGGCATTTTGCTTTGTTGCTTGTGGAGAGGAGGACACTCAGCGTGATGATATAATGTGAGGGAGGGAGAAAAACAAACTATCGACCGAAAACAGCATCATGGGGCGATAGTTATTTTTGGTGTTTTAACCAAACCCATGTCAGAATTTCCAAACACTGATTTACAGATACATAGATAGATAGATAGATAGATAGATAGATAGATAGATAGATAGATAGATAGATAGATAGATAGATAGATAGATGATCTGCAGGATTGTGTTGTATAAATCTCAGATTGTATCAGGTTTATAATAACAGTTACATCTATTGTGTTCAATTACAGTTACAATTGCACAGGTGTGCTCAGGTTCAACTACACTTACAAAGACACTGTAACTGCAGTGAATTATGAATTGCACAATTGCAACTGTTACCAGGTCTGGGCAGTACTGTAATACAGTGTGGCAGCAAAAAAAAAAAAAAAAAGGAGTTTAATACTCGTGTCATTATAAATGTGTGCAGGCAACTCAGAGAGGTATCGGGGGGGGGGGAGGCACTAGTCAGGGAGGCCACCAAGAGTCCTATGGCAACTCTAAAGGAGTTACATTCTTCCACGTTGAGCTGTGCATACGGCAACAATAGCCCAGGTGCTTCACAAAATTGGCCTTTATGGGAGAGTGGCAAAAAGAAAGCCATTGTTGAAAAAAAACTCACATCAAATCTCATCTAGAGTTTACAAGAAGGCATGTGGGAGACTGAGACCCAGTGGAAGAAGAGTCTATGGTCTGATGAGAACAAAATAGAGCTTTTTGGCCTCAACACTAAGCGCTATGTTTGGTGCAAGCCTAACACCACACATCATCTTGAGAACACCATCCCTACCGTGAAGCATGGTGGTGGCAGCATCATGCTATGGGGATGCTTCTCTGCATCAGGGCCTGGAAAGCTTGTGAAGATAGAGGGCAAAATGGATGCAGCAAAGTCAGAGAAATCCTGGAGGAAAACCTGCTGAAGTCTGCAAGAGACCCTGGACTTGGAAGAAGATTCACCTTCCAGCAGGACAATGACCCCAAACATACAGCCAAAGCCACAATGGAGAGGCTTAAAAACAAAAAGGTTAATGTCCTGGAGTGACCCAGTCATAGCCCAGACCTCAATCCAATTGAGAATATGTGGAAAGAGTTGAAAATTGCTGTTCACCAAAGGTCCCCATCCAACTTGACGGAGCTTGAGCAATTTTGAAAAGAAGAATGAGCAAAAATTGCAGTGTCCAGATGTGTAAAGCTGGTAGAGACTTATCCAAACAGACTCATGGCTGTTATTTCTGCCAAAGGTGCCTCTACTAAACATTGACTCAAGGGGGTGAATACTTATGCAATCAATTATTTTCTGTTTTGTATTTGTAATTAATTTAGAACAATTTGTAGATTTTATTTTTCACTTTGACATTATGGACTTTTTTTTGTGTTGATCAGTGGCAAAAACTCCTAATTAAATCCATTTTGATTCCAATTGTAACACAATAAAATGTGGAAAAGTCCAAGGGGGGTGAATACTTTTGAAAGCCACTGTATATATACACACACACACACATACAGTACACACACAGTGCTAAAAGTTTACAAGACATTGTACATTGTGAAAAACAAAATGTTTCCAGTGTCTGGGAGATTAAATACTGGAAAATATGTTCTATCAATGTGAAATCTGAGCATTCTTATTCTGCACCAGTAACTGGAAACTGGGAGTCAGCCAGTTGCTCACTGCACAGTACAGCTGTGCTTCCAGATTGACTTCACTAAGTCTACTCCTTAGCTTTGATTTGAGAACATTCACTATTGAAAAATGTGGCTTCACAGAGGTAAGCTGACCCAAACATAGACAACGGCCTGGTGCCAACAGATTTGACTTCAGCATAATCTTCCGATTGAAGTATATCAGGACAGACTCTCCCAATGTCTGACTGAGCAATGTTGCCTGAGGCTTGCAGAGAAACTAAGTGGCTTTCAAACTGCTGTCGATTCAGTGATAACAGCTCTTCCAACTCTTTCAAATTTCTGACTGCAAAAGAGAAAAGATCTTTTACAAATGGGAATGCCAGATCCACCCTGTTGAAATCCTGGACTCGATGGGAAAATGTAATCTGCAGTTCTGTCAGCCAGGTAGCATAGCGCTCATTTTCAAAATTGCCACGACGCCTCAACAACTGGAAATGAGTGAAATCAGACTCTGTCATTTTGTCGATGAACAAATTCAGTTTCTATCGAAATTGGCGGACACGTTTGGACAAATCAGCAATTGTTTTGTCACGCCCTTGCAATGACAAATTCAGTTAATTCAAGTGTCCTGTGATCTCTGTAAAGGTCTCTCAGCCAAGCATCATTTTCCAACACAGAAAATTTTGTTTTTCTTATCTTCTTAAATTCCTGCCACGTTAACCAATTGTAAACTGCTGTGATTTGTTCGTTGGCTACCTGAGCATATGCATACTGCTGCCTAGCAACCACTGGCTCATTCGTGCTTGCTGTGCAAAATCTGCCCAGCAACAAGTGAGTCAGGATAAAATGAGTGCCAGAACAGAAATACATATTTTACAAAATTAAAAATAAAATAAATGAACAATGCTCCTGGGCCATCACAAAAAGCCCTGTAGGCCACTGGTGACCCAGGGGCCGTCGCTTTCCATCCCTGGTTCTATATCTTGAGAGTTTTGCCTTCAAGTGAGAGCCAGCAAGAAATATTTACAATAGAAGTTGTTTCAATCGAACAGCCATAATGTGCACTTGCAAAAATGAACTCTGTTTCTTATGTGTTCCCATGTGTATAACAAGTGGAGTACCACAGGGATCAGTATTAGGTCCTCTGCTATTCTTAATTTACATTAATGATTTAGATTCTGGTATAGTAAGCAAACTGGTTAAATTTTCAGATGACACAAAAATAGGAGGAGTGACAAACACTGTTGCAGCAGCAAAGGTCATTCAAAATGATCTAGACAAGATTCAGAACTGGGCAGACACATGGCAAATGACATTTAATAGGGAAAAGTGTAAGGTACTGCACACAGAAAATAAAAATGTACATTATAAATATCATATGGGATATACTGAAATTGAAGAAGGAATCTATGAAAAAGACCTAGGAGTTTTTGTCTTCATCAAGACAATGTGGGGAAGCTATAAAAAAGGTCAACAAGATGCTCGGATGTATTTTGAAAAGTGTTGACTTTAAATCAAGGGAAGTAATGTTAAAACTGTACAATGCATTAGTAAGACCTCATCTTGAATATTGTGTTCAGTTCTGGTCACCTCACTACAAAGTGGATATTGCTGCTCTAGAAAGAGTGCAAAGAAGAGCGACCAGAATTATTCTGGGTTTAAAAGGCATGTCATATGCAGACAGGCTAAAAGAATTGAATCTATTCAGTCTTGAACAAAGAAGATTACGCGGTGACCTGATTCAAGCATTCAGAATTCTAAAAAGTACTGACAATGTCGACCCAAGGGACTTTTTCGACCTGAGAAAAGAAACAAGGACCAGGGGTCACAAATGGAGATTAGACAAAGGGGCATTCAGAACAGAACCACTGATAATCGTGAGGGTTTTACATAGAGAATCGTGAGGGTTTGGAACCAACTCCCCAGTAATGTTGTTGAAGCTGACACCCTGGGATCCTTCAAGAAGCTGCTTGATGAGATTCCTGGATCAATAAGCTACTAACAACCAAACGAGCAAGATGGGCCAAATGGCCTCCTCTCGTTTGTAAACTTTCTTATGTTCTTATGTTCTTATGTATTGAATCCTGTGTACACCACCAAACTTTGCTCATTTTAAGATTAGTTTTTTGTACATTGTGCATTTATTTTTTATGTGAAAGCAGCATCTTTAAAATGGATCTTTTAACCCAGTTAAACCTGACCTTTCTGGACCTGTGAATAAGGGCTCTGTCATCGTGCCCCGAGCAGTTAGAAAAGGGATGATGCGTCGCAGGCTGACACATTACCGGTCTCATGAGCTCTCTCCAATCAGAATCCCGAGCTTTCACTCACCAATCAGGAAGCTCCACTACAGGGCACTGCTATAGTGATTGGCCGCGGAAATCTCTGATAAAAATGTCTGGCTTTAAAAAAGTCAAACGGAAAGAAAAGCTGAACATTACGGTTTTAATTGAATTTGAAATGTATTAAATAACAATACCTTGTACTGTTCACCAGTTTCTAATTGCAATAAAAAACGTGATTAGAAGCTTGCTCCTTGGTACTTGACCTAATGTGTATCATAGTGCTTGCACCTTGATATTATAAAAAACGTGGCTCGAAGCTTGATCCTTAGTATTTGACCTAGTCTGTATTATAGTGCTTGCACCTTGATATTATAAAAAACTTGACTCGAAGCTTGCAGGAGCCTAAAGGGATCCAATCTGTGAACAATCAGTATTTCAGTTACTTTTGGAAAACTGGTGCATATACAAAACAATATCTCCTAATTAATATTATTCATGCATATTCACATTAAGCTTGAAATAAATAATATGCCTGCAATAGTTATTTATTTCTTGTAGCTAGCCAAAATACAACTCCATTTCCCCTAACAGAAAATAACTATTAACAATATTGCATATTCACAGAAACACAAGACTAGTAAGATTATTTTTCCTTAAAGTATTATGTTCAAACACTGAATAAAAGACATGTCTTGTATAATATAAAGCTAATATTTTTGTTAATAATGTTTCAACCACACCTGGTCTCTGCATGTCTCTATATTAATATAATTAATTTGCAGTTTTATATGAAGTTAACTTTCTCAAAATACAACAATATTAATACACATCTTAAACTGCACATTGATACCAAGGGATAACGATTTCAATTTATGATATAAACAGTGTTTTACGAAGAGTGGGTCCGTAAACAATCCATTGTGCCGTTCTGTTTGCATCGATCCTGGAAGAGTATTTCCCATTTGTTTCTGAACCCCGATTTCTTTAAAGAAGCAGAGACTGCCACCCTAGCTGTAGAAAGTCAATAACAAATCTGGACAAACAGTATTAAAAGTGATGCTATATGTATATAGATGTGTACACAGTAAAAAATCCCCTTCACAAATTTTATATATGTTATTATCTCTAAATGTTGTGGGGTCCCTGTGGCAGAGCAAAGCTCTGCCCTTTTTAAATTGGCAGGGATTGGGATAATTTCCCCTACCTGCCAGGGTTTATTATGTTCAGGTGGCTGGGTTGATTAGCTGATTAGGTTAATTAACGATCAATCAGCGCCCAGCCACCTGACATAAAAGGAGGCCTCTGCTTCTCATTTGGGAGGAGGGAGCTGAGGAAGCAGGTTGGTGTTTTGTTGGTTGTGATTTTTCAATTTTCTAAATCCCGTGAAGGAATTGCCCAGCCTGGAAACCTTTATTTTGTACATTTTGCTTTTTGTCTTTGTTTTTGTGTTTCAATCCCTTTGTTTTGGCCCTTGTGCCTTTTTATTTTTGTATCTATTTATAATAAAAGTATATTTTTTTGAACTGCAGTCTGTCTCTGGGCCTCTATCCACTCGCCAGCCTGCCACAGTCCCACATCAACACCCATACTACAATGCCACAAAGTGTCATTGCAGCCTTACGAGCCCATTCAACATCTTGTGGGCTGCATGCCCAGCTGTGTTCAAGCTGCTCTACGGTAGATTTTCTTTTTTTGTTGCATTTTTTCATCTTGAGCGAATCCCATTCCACCTAAAAAGGGAAGCTGCCCATCACAGTAAAGCATGGAGTAGAACAGCAGCCTTGTGCACTGCTCCCTTTCCATCATAGTAAAGCATGGAGTCAAACAGCAGCCTTGTGCACTGCTCCCTTTCCATCATAGTAAAGCATGGATTCAAACAGCAGCCTTGTGCACTGCTCCCTTTCCATCATACTAAAGCATGGAGTCGAGCAGCAGCCTTGTGCACTGCTCCCTTTCCATCATAGTAAAGCATGGAGTCAAACAGCAGCCTTGTGCACTGCTCCCTTTCCATCATAGTAAAGCATGGAGTCAAATAGCAGCCTTGTGCACTGAGTGCTCCCTTTCCATCATAGTAAAGCATGGAGTCAAACAGCAGCACTGCTCCCTTTCCATCATAGTAAAGCATGGAGTCAAACAGCAGCCTTGTGCACTGCTCCCTTTCCATCATAGTAAAGCATGGAGTCAAACAGCAGCCTTGTGCACTGCTCCCTTTCCATCATAGTAAAGCATGGAGTCAAACAGCAGCCTTGTGCACTGCTCCCTTTCCATCACAGTAAAGCATGGAGTCAAACAGCAGCCTTGTGCACTGCTCCCTTTCCATCACAGTAAAGCATGGAGTCGAACAGCAGCCTTGTGCACTGCTCCCTTTCCATCACAGTAAAGCATGGAGTCGAACAGCAGCCTTGTGCACTGCTCCCTTTCCATCATAGTAAAGCATGGAGTCAAACAGCAGCCTTGTGCACTGCTCCCTTTCCATCATAGTAAAGCATGGAGTCGAGCAGCAGCCTTGTGCACTGCTCCCTTTCCATCACAGTAAAGCATGGAGTCAAACAGCAGCCTTGTGCACTGCTCCCTTTCCATCATAGTAAAGCATGGAGTCAAACAGCAGCCTTGTGCACTGCTTCCTTTCCATCACAGTAAAGCCTGGAGTCGAGCAGCAGCCTTGTGCACTGCTCCCTTTCCATCACAGTAAAGCATGGAGTAAAGCATGGAACAGCAGCCTTGTGCACTGCTCCCTTTCCATCACAGTAAAGCCTGGAGTCAAACAGCAGCCTTGTGCACTGCTCCCTTTCCTAACTTTCCAGCCATGCTTTTTTTCAGCACAATTAAAGTGCTGATCTGGAACTGCAGCCATGCATCTTACCAAGAAGAGAGCAATTCCTTCCCTTCATGACAGGGTTATGCTGTTTCTTTATTCATGGTGTGCTGAACAAGAAAGAGAGTTGTTTCCTGAGCTGGTTCCAACACTTTTCAGCATGTGATACTGGCACGTACCTGGAAACTAAGGCATCCTCATTTAGTTCCAGAAGATTCACTGTAGGGTCAGGCCAAACCAGATCCCAGTGACCACACGTTTGGTCAGGTTTCTAATATGCTTTGTTAAAATAATAGCAGCAGCAGGTTTACTCACAAGCTTTGCATCTCTGGAGACTGGGGTTAAAATCCAGCTCAGGAGGTCAGCTTGGACTTCAGGTGCACCTGTTTGCTGTACTTTGAGGTCTTATGGCACCCAAAACTAACTTCAAATATATGTGCATTATGCAAAACTATGTTTTATGTGTTCTCTGAAGTTTGAAACACAGAATGCAGTTATTAAATTGCTACAAGGAGATCAGCAGAAGCCCTGTGTTGTGCATTTTTAAAAATAAAACGTGTCGGTTTAAATAGCCCGCAGTACATTGTAATTAGTTGCTGATCGTTTTATGCAGCCTTTAATTGAATCAAGTCTAAAACAATTTGGAATTATCTTTTACTTTTTTTTCCCCTCTGAGTAACTTTCAGAGATAATTCCGAGACAAAATTCCAACCTGAATATTAAACAACCAACATGAAACATCCATCCAAACAGACCTGCATCATGTTCATAATGACTCCATGGACAAGGATTCCCCAGACTCTTCATCTAACCTGCTTAGATATATACATGTGGTTAAATAAACTACCACATTCTGGTACCCGCATAAAAACTGACAATAGCAAATAGCAGGGTAAACTAGCTATTGGGTTACAGAACATCTGCATGCGAGGGAAACCTTCAGAAGTAGAAGTGAATGGTTTACCTGCTACAAGTGTCGATAAAACCCATACAGAGACCCACAGACAACCCTACAGTAGCCATTGAAAACAAAAAATGTTTAAATGACATGCTTGTGTAACAGCCAGTGCTGTGTGCGGATGCCTGCTCTTACACAGTCTGGCCCTTGTCAAAGTGTGAGATGAGGTTAAGCCGGGTCCACACCTGAGCGCTCAGTTGCCCAATCCAGTTACTACTGGAATCACACAACTCAGTTACTCACAAAATTGCACAACCCAGTTACTCACAGAATCGCACAACCCAGTTACTCCTGGAATCGCACAACCCAGTTACTCCTGGAATCACACAACCCAGTTACTCACAGAATCACACAACCCAGTTACTCACAGAATCGCACAACCCAGTTACTCACAGAATCACACAACCCAGTTACTCACAGAATCACACAACCCAGTTACTCACAGAATCGCACAACCCAGTTACTCACAGAATCGCACAACCCAGTTACTCACAGAATCACACAACCCAGTTACTCACAGAATCGCACAACCCAGTTACTCACAGAATCACACAACCCAGTTACTCACAGAATCACACAACCCAGTTACTCACAGAATCGCACAACCCAGTTACTCACAGAATCACACAACCCAGTTACTCACAGAATCGCACAACCCAGTTACTCCCAGAATCACACAACCCAGTTACTCACAGAATTGCACAACCCAGTTACTCACAGAATCGCACAACCCAGTTACTCCCGGAATCACACAACCCAGTTACTCACAGAATCGCACAACCCAGTTACTCCTGGAATCACACAACCCAGTTACTCACAGAATCACACAACCCAGTTACTCACAGAATCACACAACCCAGTTACTCACAGAATCATGCAACCCAGTTACTCCTGGAATCACACAACCCAGTTACTCATAGAATCACACAACCTAGTTACTCCCTGAATCACGCAACCCAGTTACTCACAGAATCGCACAACCCAGTTACTCCCGGAATCACACAACCCAGTTACTCACAGAATTGCACAACCCATTTACTCACAGAATCGCACAACCCAGTTACTCCTGGAATCGCACAACCCAGTTACTCCTGGAATCACACAACCCAGTTACTCACAGAATCACACAACCCAGTTACTCACAGAATCACACAACCCAGTTACTCCTGGAATCACACAACCCAGTTACTCACAGAATCTCACAACCGAGTTACTCACAGAATCGGGCAACTCCGTTGAGAGCAATTGTTGTGTCCACATCTCAGTGTGCATCTCATTGTGCAACAAGCTTCCCGTGCCTACAACTTTCATTTTCTTATGATAACTGAGGGTCTTTTTTTTCTACATTATTCCATCTACAAGGTGAAGTAGTTTGACTTTTTTTTTTGTCCCATGTCTATAAGTTTAGAATTGTATTTTTTTTATTTATTTTTTGACAACTGAGGTGATACTTGTTTTGGTCAGGCCATAATGTGTCCAGTAATTAACGAGGGAGTTGGTTTTTATTATTTTTTTCAACTGTTATTTTAAATGCCATATTCCCTAAAGAAAAAATAAAGCCACGTAAAAGCTGGATGAAGCTGTGGTTGAGGCTTCGGCAGAAACATAGAGCATACCATGCCCTTGTTGAAGAAATGAGGCTCAAATATGCAGAAAAGTACTAAAAACTTTTTACAGATGGACACGCAATCATTTGAAATAGTACTAATTGAAACCTTTAATTGAAAAAGAAAATTAGTCAGCATTATAAGAACCAATTAGAGTTGGTGAATTGCCACGTGATCGCCTATTTCTACAGAAGTCACTCAGGAGGTTTCTTGGAAAGTAAAGCCCGGCTCCACATTAAGCAACTGTTTGCAGGGACGTCCACATATAAGCAACTCACCTGCATGCAACTAAGTTGTGCAAGTGATTGCTCGGGTGTGGACCCAGTTTTAACAGCTCTATAATCGTGCTGGCTGTCAGTTCACACCCAGCCTCTACCATGTTACATTGGGGATGTGACCTGGATCTCATAGATTTCCTTTTTTAATGTATTAAACTGGTCATTCCTATTCAATTCATATGAAGTGAACATAATCGGAACTACTTTGTCATATTGGTGGTATCTAAAAAAAGCTGCATATTCATGATTCATTTTAGGAAATGTATAAATTATTGTTTACTTTAGCTGAATGTAATATTAATGACTATGTTTGTTCATACATTATTACATTTCAATTACAAACCCCCATTATAAAATGTTAATATATTGCTCAACCCAAAAATGTTCAGACCATTAGGGTCAAACATTTAATGCAAATTGAGCACCTGACTTTGCATGAAGTATGAGTAGTGTTCACGTTTTCGGTTTTTATCTCTAAAAAAAAATTTCGGGAATTTTTTGGATTTTATTTTATATATATTAAAAGAGGGATAAAATCAGTAAAAAATTGTTTTTAATTGAAACATCGGTAAAAATCGGGGGAAAAAATCTCAGTATATACACTTGGAATATGATGCGTAGCAGTTCTGGTTTCTGATTAATAAGAACATAAGAACATAAGAAAGTTTACAAACGAGAGGAGGCCATTCGGCCCATCTTGCTCGTTTGGTTGTTAGTAGCTTATTGATGCTTGAATTAGGTTGAATTAGGTCGCCGCGTAGTCTTCTTTGTTCAAGACTGAACAGATTCAATTCTTTTAGCCTGTCTGCATATGACATGCCTTTTAAGCCCGGAATAATTCTGGTCGCTCTTCTTTGCACTCTTTCTAGAGCAGCAATATCTTTTTTATAGCAAGGTGACCAGAACTGCATGCAAGATTCAATAATGTCCCTGGCATATATGATGAGCAGAATCTATGCAAGTCGAAGCCACGTTTTCCCCAGTTAGCTGGTACACTACTTTGTGAATGTTTGGGCAATCGCTGTGTTGACAGAAATAGTATCTACAGAAGGTATGAACATTACATCAGCACAAAACAAGCCAGGTTTATTTGCCTTGAAATCATAAAAAGAAAAGAAAATTGACAGAACTAGGCGGTGCAAGCCATCGAGAAACGCGTCAAAAATCACACTGGACATTTCCATCAATGCAGTCCATGTAAGTTTACCAGCTACAGCATCATCATTTACAATCAAATATTTACAATTAAGATTGGCAGTGTTAGGCAATGTTTTAGTTGATGGACAGACAGTACTGTTGAATGAAGTCACCAATACATACCTCTCTGCAATAAACAGTGGCTGCCCAGTAAAGCACAGCGCTCTGACATGCTCATTAACAGAGTCATTCTGCAATCTCTTTTTATTAAAGCACGTGTAAAAGCTCAATAAATGGATTGCTTATCTCTGTTCACTTTCTTGTTTTAGTTTAAAGTGTCGCTTATTTTTCAGTATGTTCTTTTATTGTCAGTGTGAACATGTACCTCAATGCAGCAGTATTTGCAGCGCTACACTGTAAAAACAAATGTGTTGTTTTACAGTAAAAAACTGGCAGCTGGGTACCAGTAATGAACGTACATAAAAAAATCATGATACTTCATATTATGGTAATCCTTCCTGGAAAAATTTTCAGCACAAAAATGTAATCTGTTACCAGACTATTGCCGTAAATAACAGTTCTATGGTATTACATTACGGTTTATATATGCCAATATATAGATATATATATAGATCTATATATATATATATATTATATATATATATTCTATATATATAATATATCTATATATACACATGTGTATATACGAGAAAACTGAGCTCTTACAGCAGCACTACTAGAACCTGTCAGAGAGCAGAGACACAAATAGGGGTGAAAGAGGGGTAGCCCACTCCAAGACCTGACCTACCAGAAGAGTGGTGACCACACAAAACATGAAGAAAACACATCAATGGTGAAGGAACACAACACATAGCACATTTAACACATAATAACACAAATAACACTGTTAAAACACTACTATGTGCAATCTGCCCTGCAATGGATTCTGGGATTCCGGTTTTAACGTAATTAGATGTAGTATCTACAGTATTTAATCGTAAACGTTATACATGGTTTTTTTTCATTTTTTTTTTTAAAGAAGTTTGGTCTGTTAAAACAATGGAAAATATATATTTTTTTTATTTAATTTTTTTTCCTAAGGAAACATTATGTAAAAATAAACATATTTTCTTCTTATTAGTATGAAGTTAATTTGCTGTTACACTTCAGATAAATTGTCATTTTATTAGAGAAGGCATTTTATCTTCATTATTTCCCATATTTTTACCGTTGAATTTGCGGACAATGTTTATATATTTCAAAAAATAATTGAATCTAATTTTATCTGGCAGATCATTACTTTCACTGGCAACAGATGATCGACATGATTGACGTGGATTCATTTCAAATCCTGTTTATGGCCTCTTCGCAAACCACCTTTAGATAGAACTAAACTAAAACTAACCTGAGACCTTTTATTGTGTGGTAATATATTCTGACCCATATATCATTCCCTATATATTTGAATGTTTACATGCTATTTGTGGTTTGTTCCGTGTTGTGCTTTGCAATGGAAAGGATGTTGTAAGGGTAGTTTCTTCTGTTTTTGTTGCTCATTTCATACTCGCATGTGGCCAGTGGAAAGCTCTTTGGAAGTGCTGTGTTGCTGTTGCTCATTTCATACTCGCATGTGGCCAGTGGAAAGCTCTTTGGAAGTGCAGTGTTGCTGTTGCTCATTTCATACTCGCATGTGGCCAGTGGAAGTGCTGTGTTGCTGTTGCTCATTTCATACTCGCATGTGACCAGTGGAAAGCTCTTTGGAAGTGCTGTGTTGCTGTTGCTCATTTCATACTCGCATGTGGCCAGTGGAAAGCTCTTTGGAAGTGCTGTGTTGCTGTTGCTCATTTCATACTCGCATGTGGCCAGTGGAAAGCTCTTTGGAAGTGCTGTGTTGCTGTTGCTCATTTCATACTCGCATGTGGCCAGTGGAAAGCTCTTTGGAAGTGCTGTGTTGCTGTTGCTCATTTCATACTCGCATGTGGCCAGTGGAAAGCTCTTTGGAAGTGCTGTGTTGCTGTTGCTCATTTCATACTCGCATGTGGCCAGTGGAAAGCTCTTTGGAAGTGCTGTGTTGCTATTGCTCATTTCATACTCGCATGTGGCCAGTGGAAAGCTCTTTGGAAGTGCTGTGTTGCTGTTGCTCATTTCATACTCGCATGTGGCCAGTGGAAAGCTCTTTGGAAGTGCTGTGTTGCTGTTGCTCATTTCATACTCGCATGTGGCCAGTGGAAAGCTCTTTGGAAGTGCTGTGTTGCTGTTGCTCATTTCATACTCGCATGTGACCAGTGGAAAGCTCTTTGCAAGTGCTGTGTTACTATTGCTCATTTCATACTCCATGTGGCCAGTGGAAAGCTCTTTGGAAGTGCTGTGTTGCTGTTGCTCATTTCATACTCGCATGTGGCCAGTGGAAAGCTCTTTGGAAGTGCTGTGTTGCTGTTGCTCATTTCATACTCGCATGTGGCCAGTGGAAAGCTCTTTGGAAGTGCTGTGTTGCTGTTGCTCATTTCATACTCGCATGTGGCCAGTGGAAAGCTCTTTGGAAGTGCTGTGTTGCTGTTGCTCATTTCATACTCGCATGTGGCCAGTGGAAAGCTCTTTGGAAGTGCTGTGTTGCTGTTGCTCATTTCATACTCTCATGTGGCCAGTGGAAAGCTCTTTGGGAGTGCTGTGTTGCTGTTGCTCATTTCATACATGTGACCAGTGGAAAGCTCAGTGCTGTATTGCTGTTGCTCATTTCATACTCTCATGTGGCCAGTGGAAAGCTCTTTGGAAGTGCTGTGTTGCTGTTGCTCATTTCATACTCGCATGTGGCCAGTGGAAAGCTCTTTGGAAGTGCTGTGTTGCTGTTGCTCATTTCATACTCACATGTGGCCAGTGGAAAGCTCTTTGGAAGTGCTGTGTTGCTGTTGCTCATTTCATACTCACATGTGACCAGTGGAAAGCTCTTTGGAAGTGCTGTATTGCTGTTGCTCATTTCATACTCACATGTGGCCAGTGGAAAGCTCTTTGGAAGTGCTGTGTTGCTGTTGCTCATTTCATACTCGCATGTGGCCAGTGGAAAGCTCTTTGGAAGTGCTGTGTTGCTGTTGCTCATTTCATACTCGCATGTGGCCAGTGGAAAGCTCTTTGGAAGTGCTGTGTTGCTGTTGCTCATTTCATACTCGCATGTGGCCAGTGGAAAGCTCTTTGGAAGTGCAGTGTTGCTGTTGCTCATTTCATACTCGCATGTGGCCAGTGGAAAGCTCTTTGGAAGTGCTGTGTTGCTGTTGCTCATTTCATACTCGCATGTGGCCAGTGGAAAGCTCTTTGGAAGTGCTGTGTTGCTGTTGCTCATTTCATACTCGCATGTGACCAGTGGAAAGCTCTTTGCAAGTGCTGTGTTACTATTGCTCATTTCATACTCGCATGTGGCCAGTGGAAAGCTCTTTGGAAGTGCTGTGTTGCTGTTGCTCATTTCATACTCGCATGTGGCCAGTGGAAAGCTCTTTGGAAGTGCTGTGTTGCTGTTGCTCATTTCATACTCGCATGTGGCCAGTGGAAAGCTCTTTGGAAGTGCTGTGTTGCTGTTGCTCATTTCATACTCGCATGTGGCCAGTGGAAAGCTCTTTGGAAGTGCTGTGTTGCTGTTGCTCATTTCATACTCGCATGTGGCCAGTGGAAAGCTCTTTGGAAGTGCTGTGTTGCTGTTGCTCATTTCATACTCGCATGTGGCCAGTGGAAAGCTCTTTGGAAGTGCTGTGTTGCTGTTGATGTTGTTGCGGCTGCTTTTATACTCAGATGTCCACCTCAATTGACCCCGCAGTTCAGCCCCTGCTCCGTTGATCCAGCCCTTATTTGCTTTTCACACTGAAATGATTTCTAAATACTAAAGCCAATTCTGCGGCAACATACCCATCTCTCATTCGCTAGGGAAGGTCTGAGCTTAGAAACAAGCATGTAAACAGCCTGACCTGCCCTGCACCAGGTCAGGCTGAACTACTTACACAGGCCCATCTATTGATCAGTGTTGTTGAGCTTATTCACAAGCTGTTGCTAGGATACATTCAGTTAATACCTGGAGAATAAGCAAGATTCTAGGAAGTGCTGGAACAAGTTGACTATTGACATTTAAAAAATGTAAAATAAAATAGTGCATTTCAAGCATGACTGCAGTGTGTTTATACATAATTCCAAAGGAAAATAGACATTATTAAAAACTTAAATAACATCTATACTTATGATATTTATTGCAAGGCTGTGGGTTCTCCCAGTGGCATTTCGTACTTCTTCCCAGAAAGGGGTAATTTATAAAAAACATCTTAACAGTTTAATAAATACAGCTGTATTAATATGGCCTTATTCTGTAGAGCAAGTAAATACCCATAGCTACGACATGTACCAACACTTTGCAAATTTGTATACAGACCCAAGTTTAATAATAAATTCAGGAAATGTATTATTAAATGTTTTGATGGCTATTAACAAGGAGTACACAGTTCATCACAATAACATTTAAGTGCCACATTACTAGTGTAAACCATACAGTATATGGCCTATTATAAATGACTTTGCTACTTGTTTACTCTCAGTATTATTAATAACTGTATTTTATTCATTTCTAACATTTTTCTAGACACACTGATGATTGTTTACAATTGATCTTTAAACTAAACTGTTATTATTTTGTTTCATTTCAATATTATGCTGTTGAATTTTTAAGCCACACTAGACCAAATCAAAACTCATTGTTAGTTACAATGACAGTTCTTGTCATAAATCCATAACTGTCCGTCAGCACACTCCCTATCATTTCCTGAAGTGCTTCCTCTTTAAAATACCAGTATTCTAAGTCATGCCTATTGACCCAGTAAGTACTTTCTAATTGCTTTGCTTTATCTTACAAATGTCATTTCCAAGGAGAGCCAAGGCATTTTCAGTTTTATTGAAATTGAGTGGATTTGATTGCTAATAATCCATTGAATGTGTTTTTTTTTCTTTTACTGAAAAAACCCATTCTGGATAACCTTTACCCTGTGGCAGAGTTCATCATGCAACTCATTTTCCCGCTAATTCAATAGCTAATAATAATAGACCGACTGACTGGCAAACAGTCCTTGAATGGCTAATAACAGACTGACTAATGTAGTGTCCTTCAAAAGTCAGCCAGTGTTATGTATTATAACTGAAATGTGAGTTCTTCTAACTGCAAACAAATATTCGTACCCCACAGTATGTAAGTCCAAAAGTTATCCTACAAAAGGTGTGGTGGTCACTGTGCATTTACTGAAGTCACTCAGAAGGCTGAAAGGGAAATGGAAAATGGCGGCTTCCAGGAATGAAGTATACAAAATGGCGGCTTAAATCTCAACAATCTTGTAACAAACTGCCATTGGGGCACACTGTTACTTTAATTACTATGGCGATATGCGACTAGTCCGAAGGATTACAGAGCTGCTGCGCTGTAAATAAGAAGTGTAATGTCAAGCTTCTCAGTCTTCTGATTGCTTTTTGAGCTTTCTAAGGGAAGCTATCTACAATACTAAAATAGTCTCTGTTGGCTATCAGTAGACTATAGAATATTCTGCATGCCTGTTTACGTCTGTGATGCAAATGTCAATTAATGGGAGCCATTGCAGCTTGACCCTGTGGACTTCATGAAAAATGTGATGGTGAGGTTCCAACCATCTTTTCACAAGATCAAGACAAAGGTCCATTGATTAGTAGAACAGATTTGTGAATACAATGGACAATGAAAGACCAACAGTCTATTGTTACAATAGTTGGACTCTTGCCCGCTGGGCTGTGAGATGATCACCTAATGGATATTTGCGTGCGTTTGGAGGCCCTCACATTTATAAGCCTGGCGGCAGCTGGAGAGGTGGAGAAGAGGAAGGATGATGAGGCAGGCATGAGAGCTGTAGACTGATTGGAATACTGGGAACTGTATCCTGGGTGAAGTGAAATAGCACTGTGGATGCCTCTCCTCCTCAACTATGCTTAACAAGCATCATTTTGAAAATAGGTTTCTTCTGCTTGATGCTCAAAAAACTGGAGTGGAGGCATTTACATTATTTTATTTCCAGGTTACAGCTAGTTAAATTGACACATGTAATTTATTAGGACAGAATCAAACTGTTTTTTCTGTTTCAATACTGACTCAAACTGTTTGTCTTATTACTGCATGAAAACTGTAGAAAGCAGTTCCTGCACCCACAGTAAGGAGATGCATTTCCATTGCTAACGTTCAGTTCCTCGACTAGATCAGAACAGGCTCCCAGAGATAAACACTAATGTCCTGAGCAAGGACGTTTCCATCGACGCTCCTCAGAGTCATGTCTAAGCAACGTTATCCGGATACAGATAAGCACACAACACTCATCGGATTGATGTGATGAATTGTCAACCCAGACAGATTAACATCAAAGAGAACCCAATAAGATCCATTCTCCTTATCAGTAACTCTCCACAACCACTCCCAATCTCGCTAACCACACACTGTGGTATACAAGTGTGCATAGGAACAGATGATTGAAGTCTGATGAAAGAAAAAAGATAAGCTTGATCTGTGTCTTACATTCATGTGTTTAAAATGTCCTTTTTAATGTGCAGAAGTACTTCAGGGCATGTGGTTGGGAAGAGTTGGATATGGTACAAATGTAGGAGGTAGACACACCTCAGATTAGCATAAAGTTTATGCAGTGGTGAAGGCTATAGAGAGTGTATCAGTAATTTGAAAAAGGACACAAATCATCAGGACTTTAAACTTCATGCACTCCCTCGTGACTTTGTTTTGTAATGGCCCTCATGTCGATGAACAATCAACAGAGTTGAGGTAACTTGTTACTTAAGTAAGAGGTTACTGTCATAATGTCACTTTTGTCAATAACGAGGTAATACGACACGTTACATTGTTAATGGGAGTAATAATATTACCGTTGCTTATCTCTGTTATACATCTTCTCTGGTGGTCTCTTCTTTTTAAAGCCAAAGTCCTTTTCAGTTCAGTTGTAACTGTAAATGTGAACTGCTCTTTATTGTATTTACAGTCAGCACCACAAACCATCAAACTGGAAACACTAACCACTCGGCTTACTCAGTCCTTCAGGATACAACTGCTATTTTCATTGAACATGTGGAAACCCTAAACACAGCCTTCAATGCATGCGTGCGCACAGTCAGGATTAACTGGATGAGTACAGAGCTTAATAAAGACATAACAGAGATCCTGAACACAGCTTTCAATGCGTGCGCACAGTCAGGATTAACTGGATGAGTACAGAGCTTAATACAGAAATAACAGAGATCCTGAACACAGCTTTCAATGCATGCGCACAGTCAGGATTAACTGGATGAGTACAGAGCTTAATACAGGATTAATAACAGGGATCCTGAACACAGCTTTCAATGCGTGCGCACAGTCAGGATTAATAACAGAGATCCTGAACACAGCTTTCAATGCGTGCGCACAGTCAGGATTAATAACAGAGATCCTGAACCCAGCTTTCAATGCGTGCGCACAGTCAGGATTAATAACAGAGATCCTGAACACAGCTTTCAATGCATGCGCACAGCCAGGATTAATAACAGGGATCCTGAACACAGCTTTCAATGCGTGCGCACAGCCAGGATTAATAACAGAGATCCTGAACACAGCTTTCAATGCGTGCGCACAGTCAGGATTAATAACAGGGATCCTGAACACAGCTTTCAATGTGTGCGCACAGTCAGGATTAATAACAGAGATCCTGAACACAGCTTTCAATGCGTGCGCACAGTCAGGATTAATAACAGAGATCCTGAACACAGCTTTCAATGCGTGCGCACAGTCAGGATTAATAACAGGGATCCTGAACACAGCTTTCAATGCGTGCGCACAGTCAGGATTAATAACAGGGATCCTGAACACAGCTTTCAATGCGTGCGCACAGTCAGGATTAATAACAGGGATCCTGAACACAGCTTTCAATGCGTGCGCACAGTCAGGATTAATAACAGGGATCCTGAACACAGCTTTCAATGCGTGCGCACAGTCAGGATTAATAACAGAGATCCTGAACACAGCTTTCAATGCGTGCGCACAGTCAGGATTAATAACAGGGATCCTGAACACAGCTTTCAATGCGTGCGCACAGTCAGGATTAATAACAGGGATCCTGAACACAGCTTTCAATGCGTGCGCACAGTCAGGATTAATAACAGAGATCCTGAACACAGCTTTCAATGCGTGCGCACAGTCAGGATTAATAACAGGGATCCTGAACACAGCTTTCAATGCGTGCGCACAGTCAGGATTAATAACAGGGATCCTGAACACAGCTTTCAATGCGTGCGCACAGTCAGGATTAATAACAGAGATCCTGAACACAGCTTTCAATGCGTGCGCACAGTCAGGATTAATAACAGGGATCCTGAACACAGCTTTCAATGCGTGCGCACAGCCAGGATTAATAACAGGGATCCTGAACACAGCTTTCAATGCATGCGCACAGTCAGGATTAATAACAGAGATCCTGAACACAGCTTTCAATGCGTGCGCACAGTCAGGATTAATAACAGGGATCCTGAACACAGCTTTCAATGCGTGCGCACAGTCAGGATTAATAACAGGGATCCTGAACACAGCTTTCAATGCGTGCGCACAGTCAGGATTAATAACAGGGATCCTGAACACAGCTTTCAATGCGTGCGCACAGTCAGGATTAATAACAGGGATCCTGAACACAGCTTTCAATGCGTGCGCACAGTCAGGATTAATAACAGGGATCCTGAACACAGCTTTCAATGTGTGCGCACAGTCAGGATTAATAACAGGGATCCTGAACACAGCTTTCAATGCGTGCGCACAGTCAGGATTAATAACAGGGATCCTGAACACAGCTTTCAATGCGTGCGCACAGTCAGGATTAATAACAGGGATCCTGAACACAGCTTTCAATGCGTGCGCACAGTCAGGATTAATAACAGGGATCCTGAACACAGCTTTCAATGCGTGCGCACAGTCAGGATTAATAACAGGGATCCTGAACACAGCTTTCAATGCGTGCGCACAGTCAGGATTAATAACAGGGATCCTGAACACAGCTTTCAATGCGTGCGCACAGTCAGGATTAATAACAGGGATCCTGAACACAGCTTTCAATGCGTGCGCACAGTCAGGATTAATAACAGGGATCCTGAACACAGCTTTCAATGCGTGCGCACAGTCAGGATTAATAACAGGGATCCTGAACACAGCTTTCAATGCGTGCGCACAGTCAGGATTAATAACAGGGATCCTGAACACAGCTTTCAATGCGTGCGCACAGTCAGGATTAATAACAGGGATCCTGAACACAGCTTTCAATGCGTGCGCACAGTCAGGATTAATAACAGGGATCCTGAACACAGCTTTCAATGTGTGCGCACAGTCAGGATTAATAACAGGGATCCTGAACACAGCTTTCAATGCGTGCGCACAGCCAGGATTAATAACAGGGATCCTGAACACAGCTTTCAATGCATGCGCACAGTCAGGATTAATAACAGGGATCCTGAACACAGCTTTCAATGTGTGCGCACAGTCAGGATTAATAACAGGGATCCTGAACACAGCTTTCAATGTGTGCGCACAGTCAGGATTAATAACAGGGATCCTGAACACAGCTTTCAATGTGTGCGCACAGTCAGGATTAATAACAGGGATCCTGAACACAGCTTTCAATGCGTGCGCACAGTCAGGATTAATAACAGAGATCCTGAACACAGCTTTCAATGCGTGCGCACAGTCAGGATTAATAACAGGGATCCTGAACACAGCTTTCAATGCATGCGCACAGTCAGGATTAATAACAGGGATCCTGAACACAGCTTTCAATGCGTGCGCACAGTCAGGATTAATAACAGGGATCCTGAACACAGCTTTCAATGCATGCGCACAGTCAGGATTAATAACAGGGATCCTGAACACAGCTTTCAATGCATGCGCACAGTCAGGATTAATAACAGGGATCCTGAACACAGCTTTCAATTTGCGCACATTCAGGATTAATAACAAAATGTTTATAAATAGTTTGACAATGTGTGCTTTGAAGAATTCAAATAGTATGCATTCTAAAAATATTTCAGAGTAATTATTTATAATTATTTTTCAGAAGAAATGAGTAATAAATTACTTTTTTTCAGTAACATGCCCAGCACTGACCATCAAAGATTAGATATGACACAAACAAGGCAATGTGAACACATTGGAGATTCCCTGGGGGGTATCAGACTCTTGACATCTTACATTTTTAACTTTTCTATGATCCAAATTGAATATGAGTTTCGATAATCTTACAGTGCTGCTGTATATACACTTGTCAGCAATGCCTTTCTACTCACCCTTAGGTTACCTTTCAGTAAGTGTTCCCAACGGTAGTGCATAATGAGCAGCAAGGTGCTTCTTTACGTGAAGTGAAAACCCCAAATCCATTCATGCATCCAGCCAGTAGTTACTTGGAGACCCTTTACGTCTTTCCTTTCAATCTAGGCCTCATCATTCAAGCCACTGCTTTTATTTTTCAAGCTTGCTGGATTTTGGTTCCCTGTCTCATCCTGATATGCAGACGTCTCTGTTCTTTTCTTCGTTAGCTCTTTAAAAAAGCTCTTCTTCCTGAACCCTCAGTGCTTGCTTCTTCTAGTTTTGTTCAAATGCTTCCTGAGTTTCTTTTTTTTACTTATTTACGGATGGCATAAAGTGTTCTTTTTTCTTCTTTCCAGTCAAAGTTGAAGTGCTTCTTCAGTTGTCAAAACATTTCTTGATTTTTTAAAATCTTCCTTTAGATTTTTTTCTGATTTCTACATGCATCACCCAACAACTGCTTAAAGCTACAGTGCCCCACCACTGTGTTCATTTTATTATTTTAGGAGAAAGCTGGCAAAGGGTATGCATTCAGCACAGTTTTACTATTTAATATGCTTCCCTATGCTAAATGCTATGCATTTACTATGGTACACTTTTATAAGGGTTAGTTTACCATGATTTGTTTTTTAATATACTTTACCGTACTGCACTGTGCTTTGCCATGCTTTTCTATCTGTACTTTACTACATTTTACCATGCTTTTCTATCTGTACTTTACTACACTTTGCCATGCTTTTCTATCTGTACTTTATTACAGTTTGCTATGCTTTTATTATGGGATAATAATAAGGGTAGTGGCAAGCAATTTTGAAGAGGGGCTTGTGTGTTTCGTCCCTATAGCTAATACTACCTACAAATGCTAAAATACTGTAAAATAATAGTGTGGTAAACTTTGATAAGTGACATTGGAGATGCATTGGATCCTGTTATTAAATATCCCAGGGCCTGCTGAGGGCTAGATGCTAGGATGAGACAGGGTTACCAGGAGAATCTGGGATTTAAAATAAGCTCCTTCAAACCTTTGAGACATTAAAGCCCCTTTGAATATCTGTCAGTACAAGCTTCCATTAGAATCGTCTTCTTTGGGTCTGGACTGTTCCTTTTCATTTACAAAACACAAAATAATTCCACTGCAGCTTTGCAGCCACAGCTGTGTAATATATACATCATGATTTGATGTTACAAAACAATACCACTTTGAAAGATATGGCATAAACCCAAAATAGTCATGTGTATTGCTTTTGTAGTGATGTTTAAAATTAAAATTAAAGAATGAAACTAACTTTGCATTGTGTGTGATATGTCTATGTGACCCACTGAGAATTCACAATTAAAGACTTTTGGGCTAAATTCTCAAAACTATTTTAGTTTTCAAAAAGGAAACTCACACAATAAAGTACAAAATAAATAAATAAATAAATAATAATACTTGACCATTTTATTTAAGGGTTTACTGATAATCTTAAGCTGTTTTTTAAAATGTGTTTTAGAATGTACAGAAAAACTGCTCTAATCTATCCCTTTGTGTTTGTTTTTGTTAATATTTCTATTTGTATGTCTGATATGTTCTTTATAGTTTCTGGGAATCATTTACAGATTTAATTCCCAGGGGGAAACAGCCTAGTTCTATCCCTTTGTGTTTGTTAAATTTTGTTAATATTTCTATTTGTATGTCTAAGATATGTTCTTTATAGTTTACTGGGAATGTATTTCCTGAAATTTAATTCAGTCACATGGGAATACAGCCCTTGGATGTGGAGAAGGTAAAGAATAAATCTAGAATCATAAAACAACGTTCCCCTTGCATAATTCTGCACTAAAATGTGTGGTTTTTTTTGAGTCATTTGTCAGACAGTCAGGGCCAAGAAGGATGAGAAACAGTCACATGCCACATACACCCTCTTCAGCAAGTCACAGTGAATCAATAACTAGGCTGGGGTTAAAGACCACGTATCCCCTTGCATAATTCAAACACTCACTCACACTGTGTGTTTTTTAAAATTTTTTAGAAGTGCTGCCATGTTTTTTCATTCCTCAGCTCTAATCCTCTTTGTGTTTGCTTTTGTTCCTCCTATTTGTATGTCTGATACACTTCTTTTAGTTTCTGGGAATCATTTCCTAACCACTAGACCACACTGATGTGGAGAAGCTCCCAGTCCTCAGCTCTCACCACTAGACCACACTGCCTCCTCCCAGTCCTCAGCTCTCACCACTAGACCACACTGCCTCCTGGCCCAGTCCTCAGCTCTCACCACCACTAGACCACACTGCCTCCTGGCTCCCAGTCCCTCAGCTCTCACCACTAGACCACACTGCCTCCTGGCTCCCAGTCCTCAGCTCTCACCACTAGACCACACTGCCTCCTGGCTCCCAGTCCTCAGCTCTCACCACTAGACCACACTGCCTCCCAGTCCCTCAGCTCTCACCACTAGACCACACTGCCTCCTGCCTCCCAGTCCTCAGCTCTAACCACTAGACCACACTGCCTCCTAGCCCCCATTACTAGACACTGACCTGCCTGGAAGCTCCCAGTCCCTCAGCTCTACTCCACTAGATCACACTGCCTCCTAGTCTTTCACAGTTCTCAGCCGTGCTGACCACACTTCACATACACTGGCTTCCTAGTCCTCAGCTCTCACCACTAGACCACACTGCCTCCTGGCTTCCAGTCCTCAGCTCTCAGAACTAGAACACACTATCTCCCTCCCACAACCTCCGCCCCCTCAGCTCTCAGTCGAGATTGTCATCTGGCTCCACACTAGACCACACGCTGCCTCCTTGTCCTCAGACTCTCATTGACCTGGTGTGACCCACCTATGCGCAGTCCTGGCTCCCAGTCCTCAGCTCTCACCACTAGACCACACTGCCTCCTGGCTCCCAGTCCTCAGCTCTCACCACTAGACCACACTGCCTCCTGGCTCCCAGTCCTCAGCTCTCACCACTAGACCACACTGCCTCCTGGCTCCCGGTCTTCAGCTCTCACCACTAGACCCCAGTGCCTCCTGGCTCCCAGTCCTCAGCTCTCACCACTAGAACCCAGTGCCTCCTGGCTCCCAGTCCTCAGCTCTCACCACTAGACCCCAGTGCCTCCTGGCTCCCAGTCCTCAGTGCTGATCTCTAGTATTGATAGCAGACCTCTCTCTCCTTGCTATGTTGCTGACAGACTGGAGCCGGCATCGACCCAGCATCAGGGATCAGTATTCTTGGCAGTTTTCTGTATGCAGACTGATCTTAAACTGCCCTAATTGAACATGTACTCAACATGTTCTTGTGTGCTTACCCTATTAAAACTGCACATAATCAGCTAAGTGACAGAAATCCCTTAAACCTCCTATATGCAAAACATCAATGTGAAAAAGAAGTCTGTTCCCATTCTTAACACCTCATTACAGACACTGACATGTCTGGAAGGTAAGGGAAGGTTTCAGCTCTACTCAAAGTCAAATCACAGTTATCGAGATCTTTCATATGTTAATAGCGGTGCTGACGTAGGCTTCACATACACTCTTCTTTGATCTTTCGGTAGGCTAGTAGTAAATTAACTTGATTACTCTGCTAGTAATGCACTTCAGAACTTGGAATTATTTCTATCTGCTGCCACAAGGTCACTCTGAAATCAAGCAGGTAACTGCAACTGACCTCAGTCTACCAGCCCTGCCGCTGCTAATGCAACTCAAAGAGAACAACATCACTGCTATACTGACTGCTTTGTTTTTGCCTTATCATAATCTTTTTTGTAATTATAAGTTTCATTTTATGTAAACATAAAAAACAAAAGGTTTTTGAGAATACTGTACAATGTTGTTGTGCTTTAACTCTGTTTTGACAAATTAATGAAAAAAAGATTTTCATGATTTTTTTCAACTTTATTTAATCCATCAAAACAGACTGAATAAAAAATACTCTAGATGTATAGCTTATTATAATGCTAATACAAATATATGTTATTGCACCGGGATGCACATGGTTGCTTACATTCACAGAGTCAATGCAAAATCATTTTTATAATAAACTGAGAGTAAATTACTTTTTTTTTTTTTTAAATCAGAAAGTTGCAAAACTAGATATACCAGCAGTGAGTATTTATTTTAGGCAGTTATTAACAACAAGTCTTTTATTCACAAATTGCTTTAGGAAGACAGCATGCAGCAACATCTCTTTAGATACCTGGGAACAACAAGCAAAAGACACAGAATTGGAGAAGTGCATGCAAGAAAGGCATTGAAACCTTTGAAGAGAAGACAATGGCTGAATTAACATCCAAGAGTTCACAATGTCTTTGAAGAGAAGAGAATGGCAGAATTAACATCCAAGAGTTCACAATATCTTTGAAGAGAAGAGAATGGCAGAACTAGTGTCCAAGTGTTCACAATGCAAACACAGGATCTTGCTTTCACCTGCACTCGCTGTGGGAAGGTCTGTGCCAAGCAGCTCACTCTTTCAAGCCACAAGAGAGTAAAGAAGAACTAAGACTGTCTTAAGCTCCTTTCACAATGGCATGCTCTACCCGGGTCAGAACCTACCCGGGTCAAGATCCGGTGTCATGCGGGTTGGGTACGTGATTTCACACTGCTTTTGATGAAGCAGGGTTGATCTGAGTGACAGACGCAAGTGCACAATGCATGTATCAATCCCCTGGAAGCAGCTTGTTACTGACGCTTCCATCCAAGCTTCTCTGGATTGAACCATCAGCCCAAATGTTGATTAAAGCAAATGTTTCTTCATCCTCGCTGCAATCTGACTCATTGTGTGTCTCAAGCAACAAAAATATGGCTAAACAGAATAAATATAAACATTTCTTGTGAAGTGAAACCTTCGTGCAGGTGTGGCTGTACGTTATTTCGTTGGCTTACAAATGCCGGTCATGCATTTTATTTTGTTTAACCCGGGTCAAAGTGTATCGACCCACATATTGAGTCAACCCAGGTACAACCCAGGTACAACCCAGGTACAACCCAGGTACGTGGTTTCACACTACTCGAGATTGTGACGTAACCAGAACTCAGGCTGGGACCTGGGTAGGTGTGCCAGTGTTAAAGGGGCTTTAGTCATTCCACTGGCAACCAAGAAAGATAGATCATTTAAAAGAGGAAATACAATGTGTTTGGAAAAGTGTTTATTTGTTTGTTTCTACCTTTCTAACAGTAACAGATGTTTGCATTTTGAAAAAAAGAAAGATGAAACATGACCCATGGTTTCTCCTTCTAATGATCTGAATTTAGAATTACTGTGGAAACTGTTTTTTAAAGAGGATAGCAGTGTCCCCCTCAAGACATATGTGAACCTGCTTCAGTAAAGTAAGAGGCGCTCTATAGAAAGGTGACTGTGCAAGTCAGGGGGTTCTGTGTCTCTGTTGATGTGTATCTGCTGTGATTGGAAATGCAGTGCTACCTGTCCATATCCATTGGCCCTCTTTTCAAAGATATATCCCAAAGGAGCCTCCCCCCAGCTCAGAACACCCAGTTTAGATAAAGATACGCTGCAGGACACCTTTCATCTGTGCTTTCTTTATATTGTCTGACATGTTACTGTGGGGCGATGCTGTGCAGCAACATTGCACAACACCATCATCAAAACCTGTTTGGAGAAACTACAAATTCTGTCTGACAGGCAACTTTTATTCTTGTATTTACATATTTTGTATTAAAAGAAAGCTTTGGCAAAATGAACACACAACTGTTCATAATAACACAGAAACCAGAGAATGCAAATATTGACTAAGCATTATAGTGGAAATTATGGCCCAGAGGGATGAAAAAGTGACAGACAGTGGATTACATACTATAATGCCTGCAGGATAGGGATCTTATCACCAAGTGAAGCTCATTTTTCAAACTGCAGTCGATAACTGTTTTATTAAACGTTTAAAAAAGAATGTGAAAAAGCTGAGTGTCTGTTTCATAAAATCCTACCACACCATGTTCAAGACCAAGATATTGTTGGAAATCTTCTTTTTAGACCTGTAGAATTCAGGACAACAAATTGCTTACATAGACACCATTACAGAAAGACATTCACATCGAATAAAAATGAGATCTACTGCTGAAACTTGCTTACTGATTTGTAAATATCGCTCCATTTAGCCTCAAGAAAAGAAAGAGGGAAATTTAAGAACCTTCAGTATCTCATTCTTGTTTTTGTTTGAACTAGCAATCACATCAATGAAATATACTATAGAATAAAATGGTTAACCCTTTAGCAGCATCATAGCTAGACTAAAAGACTACAAAAGATTACATTGAATAAAACAGGAAACACACAACTGTCCATCATAAGACAGTCCAGAAACTAGCAACCTGAGGAGAGAGACACTGGAGGACCCAGCCCAGATTGCAGAACAAGTGGACATAGTTGGAAATTAAGCAGAGACAAACTTAGGATCAGAGACAGTTCTTTATTAGTCCTTGCATCTAGGACCCCTGGTGATAAGAGCGATGCTCAGGCTGGGTCAGCAATGTTAGCTGTTGTATCTGAACAGTATCTTGTGCATTTCATTGTGACTCATAAAAAAATAAAGGGAGCATGTTGCTCAACAAATGGGGCTACATTGGGGCTGTTTGATCATGGGGGTGTCATTTATTGAAATGCAAATGAATTCTTTGTCAAACTGAACTGTACAATCAACCAGTACTGCTGTCTTAACTGAGAATTCAATATGCATCACTGCATTATGCGTTCTTGTCTAAATAATAACTAATGACCTTCTCACCAAGATCGAACCTGTCATGTGGAATTATAAAATATTTTTGTTGCGGTGTTACCGTATTTATGAAGTCTTTAAAATTACATTGTAGATATTTTTTTAAATATAATTTCTAAATCAAATCCATAACATGGTTTAACTCCTTATTGAAGTTTCTAATGCTATGTTTGTTGCCATGTTTAATGTAATATAATTCCCTCTGTTGCCATAGACACGGTGCCCCTATGAAAGAGATGTTGCCTCACAGCTGACACTTACACCAGATCCTATGTGTGTGGATGTGCCAGATAAACTTTTGTTTGCGTGTGCGTAGACATTCTGTGTCACAAACATCTAGCAGCTCAGTTTTCACCATAAGTAAGCTAGTATTTCTTATATAGAATGCTACTTGTATCTTGGATTTAAAAAAATAAAAAAAAAAACTTTCAGAATTAACTTTTTGAAGTTATAAGACCAGCACAAAGTCTTTAGCAAAAAAAAAAAAAAAAAAAAAAAAAAAGCACATTTTGTTGAAGGCAATAGCTGAAATGCATGACTTAGTTTCTTGTTTGATTGTATGGGTTACATTATTGAGAGTGCTTCTGGGCATAATACAATAATGCAATAATACAATATCTGCAGAGCAAAATGCAAGTATCGATTCAGATGTGTTGTTAGAGCCCCTGTGCAAATCATTAACATGCATCCTCTCTGATGGCAGCTATATACCTACATGAACAAGAAACAGAGAGAGCAGCTCAACGTTCCATGTGATAAAAAGTTATATTTCCATCTTACTGCTGGAAAACATTTCCTCTGTATTAATATAGTGCCAGTCTATGATAGCTTTCACACTTGGAATAAGTTAATGCTTTAATTATCAGTAAACTAAATTTAATACTGTGCAAACCAGGAAATTAAATGAGCTTATGGGCTATCAATAAATTTAATAAAATGAAAATGAATTCTCTGACTGAATGAATTAAGAAGCTTGAGTAGCTCAGGTGTTAGAGCCCAGGATGACAGGAGAGTAATTAGATTTGAACAGCCCTGTGCTACGTTTCAATCAATGCCTTGTGGATGGTTGCTGGTTTGTACCATAGTAAAAGCATAACAAAGTGTAATAAAGCATAGTAGGCAAGCATTGTAAAGAACAGTGAGGTATAGTAATGGTTTGGTTAACATATGACAAAACATGGATTGGTAACGTTAAACCACTTTGCTGGAGGTGACTTTGGCACAAGTAAAGTTATTAAGATAACTTAGGTTTAAAATTATTTAATGTATGGGAAAGGATATTTGGTAAATAATTAACCACACTAACCTTGTGAAATAGAGTAGTTAGTGGTTGGTTGCACATGAATGGAGTAACAGCTAAATTTTCTTTTTTCTGGTGGTAAACCCTAAGTGTGAATGGTGCAGGTGTAGATGCAGGATAAGTAATCAAAGAAGCACAGTCAAATTCCACGATACGGTTAAAAAATCAGCACATTTATAGGTATTTACAAGAATATTTACATAGGGCAACATAAGGGAGAGTCGTTTGGGGTTTGCTATATCCTCCAAATGTCAGAAGTTCCACCAATTCAATACAGGTTCCGTTACTTGCCCATCTTCTACCTGAAGCTCGGCTATGTGGATTCCCCATTCCCAGGTCCTGGTCATAGGAAACAGAAAAACCCCATAGACACATGGTCTAATTAATTACAAAACAAACCAGCCCAGCTCTCAGTCTGTCACTGGCGTTATCCTTACCCTGTCACAGGAAGAGAACAAAAACAAACCCAGCCCTGCTCTCAGTCTGTCACCGGCGTTATCCTTACCCTGTCACAAGAAGAGAACAAAAACAAACCCAGCCCAGCTCTCAGTCTGTCACTGGCGTTATCCTTACCCTGTCACAGGAAGAGAACAAAAACAAACCCAGCCCAGCTCTCAGTCTGTCACTGGCGTTATCCTTACCCTGTCACAGGAAGAGAACAAAAACAAACCCAGCCCAGCTCTCAGTCTGTCACTGGCGTTATCCTTACCCTGTCACAGGAAGAGAACAAAAACAAACCCAGCCCAGCTCTCAGTCTGTCACTGGCGTTATCCTTACCCTGTCACAGGAAGAGAACAAAAACAAACCCAGCCCTGCTCTCAGTCTGTCACCGGCGTTATCCTTACCCTGTCACAGGAAGAGAACAAAAACAAACCCAGCCCAGCTCTCAGTCTGTCACTGGCGTTATCCTTACCCTGTCACAGGAAGAGAACAAAAACAAACCCAGCCCAGCTCTCAGTCTGTCACTGGCGTTATCCTTACCCTGTCACAGGAAGAGAACAAAAACAAACCCAGCCCTGCTCTCAGTCTGTCACTGGCGTTATCCTTACCCTGTCACAGGAAGAGAACAAAAACAAACCCAGCCCAGCTCTCAGTCTGTCACTGGCGTTATCCTTACCCTGTCACAGGAAGAGAACAAAAACAAACCCAGCCCAGCTCTCAGTCTGTCACTGGCGTTATCCTTACCCTGTCACAGGAAGAGAACAAAAACAAACCCAGCCCAGCTCTCAGTCTGTCACCGGCGTTATCCTTACCCTGTCACAAGAAGAGAACAAAAACAAACCCAGCCCAGCTCTCAGTCTGTCACTGGCGTTATCCTTACCCTGTCACAGGAAGAGAACAAAAACAAACCCAGCCCAGCTCTCAGTCTGTCACTGGCATTATCCTTACCCTGTCACAGGAAGAGAACAAAAACAAACCCAGCCCAGCTCTCAGTCTGTCACTGGCGTTATCCTTACCCTGTAACAGGAAGAGAACAAAAACAAACCCAGCCCAGCTCTCAGTTTGTCACTGCTGTGATATAAATACCAGGCATAGAGGAATATACAGACACAGGAGCATTTCAATACCTCCAGAATCACTGTGGACCGTTGATGAATCAGAGGCTGTCTCTCCAGGGGTTCAGGTTATCTGATCAATTGCTTATCTCTGTTAACACTAGTGGCACGTATTGCATCTAAACAATAATGTTCAGTGTAGAATGGAATGTGGGTATTTGGAACCAATTGATGGTAGACATTGTAACAAATGTAAACGTGGTCTGAGCTCATCCTTACAACGTAACAAAGTAGTTCATTCCACGTTTACTTTAATTCATAACCCTTACAGGTAAACTATGGTAAGTGTCACAAAGATGGCTGAAGTGGGGGACGTCAGACCAGAAACAGGAACCAGGAAATAAACAAAGAGAGGTGGAGTTTGGTGGAGCTGAGCGAATGGTCTCAATCAGCATTTAATAGTGCACAGACAGACAGAAAATAAAAGTTTGCAAGACAAACAAAAACACAGGACACGGCACATTTGCCAAATTAAAGAGACAATCAAAACGGACTAACACTAAACAAACACGGTGAGCTGATATTTTTAACTACTACTACTACTACTATTATTATTATTATTATTATTATTATTACCTCCTTCTCCAATCCCGTTCTCCACTCACCGAACACACAACAACCCCGAGTGGGTGAAAACATGCTGTTTTTATGCAGCTGTACCGAGACTCGATTGCTAATCAATCATTCAATTGGAGTCTCAGTACAACTGCACATGAATTAATAAAGTGCAATTCCCCATGCTAACATATTATTACATTTTACTTGCATGTGAAGTGCTGTGCAATCCTCGTGCCTAAATACAAATATACATGTTAAACACTCGTGTTACACAGACCCGTTTATATCCTGTGTACCAATGACTATACGCCAACATTAACACACAACATACACCACAAAATACACACAGGGGTGGACGCTTTGCCACAGCATATTATAACCATGGGGGAAAAAAAGAACATGGGAAAACTGAAAAAATGCAGTGGTAAAGTGTTATAAGGATAGTTACAGCACTGGACTGCAGCGCAGCAGTGCTAGCCTATGGTGAGAGGGGTAACATGGTTTAATAAGTCAGTAGTTGGAGCACTGCAGTGCAACTTTCAATACATTTGAAAGGAGATCCATGCAGGTGTTAGACTCCAACCACAGAGGTGTCTACCACCTCACTACAGGTATACACAGGATATGCCTGGTAAGCACCCTTTATATAGTGACTGTATTTAGAATGCTTCATTTATCTGCAGTGTTAGTTCATTTATCTATTTTCTGCTCAGTCCATTTTTATACCAGACATGAGTTTGTTTTTTTGTGTATTGCACCATCTTGTAAATTCTTCATTTATTTAACTATTTATTATAATGTTTATAAACAAATACACACACTTTTGGGTTTCTTTTGTACTGTGTAACTGCGGTTACAAATGTAGCAATGGTAAGGTGTCACATTATGGTTTAGCAAACATAGTGATTATTTCAAACATCCGCTTGCAATACCAGTTATACACACTGAAAAATGCAGTTTAATGTAATAAAAACGAAATTAATAACAAGCAATAAGAAAATTCAGGATTAATAGTCAATGTTTACATGCATTAACTTCACATCCTGTCAAGTTTAATGATTTTAGTTCAGAGTTTGAGTGGCTCAGTTACAGAGCACATGGACTGCAGTTTAAATGCAATGTGTTTGTATAGGTCAATGTGGAATACTGTATATCATACGAAGTTTGATTAGCTGGATGGTGGACCTAGAATAAAACAAAGCTACAGTATAGTGTGTGGTAAAAATCAGGGTTTATCAGCTCACTCAAATGCATGTGGTAGTGAGTTCTCAGGCCAGCTAGTGACACAATATATTGCCATGTGTAGCAATCAGTTTTAACACAGTAAGCTAACAGTAATTCCACATATGGCTGTGTAGTTACAGTGCAGCAACATGTTTATTGCAAAATGTTGGGTGACACTTTACATTGTCTCTAACACCACTGCCATTGCATGTGTGCTTACAAAGTAGTAAATACTGTGGAATAATACAAACACAAACAACTGCCAACATGTTTTATTTTGTAGTTAGGAAATGTGTTTGAATTGTCACTAAACAGCCACGTGTGTGTTTACTGTGTGTTTACAGTGGATCGTTTATTCTTAGCAATGCAATGCTTTGCTGGCTGAATATCATCTGTGAAATGTGTACCCAATTGTGTAAATGTGAGGTACCCAAAACTAACCATTGATCATGTAAAAGTGTTCACTTTTCCCACTGTATAAAAATAAACATCATATTGCAGTATGCGTCAATGCACAAACTAGACTACGCCACTCTTATTCATTTTAAACCTTTAAAATCAAGTTTAAAGTTTGTGTCAGGTAATTAAAACCATTCACCATGGAGTACAGCAGAACAACCAAACAAGACTTTTCAAAGTTATTGAAACATGAACAAAATGTAAGTGGAGCCGCGGCAGTGTGCTAATGAACCTACAGAAATTATCAGCAGGAAAGAGGTCCCTCAAATTCACATATTACAAATGACCTGCAATAATAGAGCATGTGCAGCTGTGCAGTGCCCTCACAACGCATGCAGGGTGGGGAGATGCTAGCAGATTTTCTTCCCTGCTAAGTCTGGTAACCTTCAATTGTGCAGCCAACATAAAACAACATAATATGTGGAATTTTTACAAGCTTACTCTATTATTCATGCGGTCTGAATTCCACACTGTTTTGATGAGGCATTAAATATTGCTTAGGCTGTTGCACTCTTGGAAAACAAAATTGCATCAGCCAAAGAGTCTGCTCTGTTTGAAGTAGTTTAGCTGGAGGTGGTGGATCTTGGTGTCATACAGTATGAACTAGCTGGCCACACCAGTGCCTTTTTCTAAGGTGACGGCCCATCCCTCATGCTATTATTAATCAGTCCGAGAATGGGGCTACCCTCCAGGGATGTGCAGCAGCTTCTTTTGAAACCACAGTCTTTCTATACAGGGCAGGGGCTGGGGCACCAAGTATGGTAAATGCAACTTCATTTTTAATAACACATTAAATATTAGATAGATAGATAGATAGATAGATAGATAGATAGATAGATAGATAGATAGATAGATATAGATAGATAGATAGATAGATACTAAATCAAATGCACAGCATGGCTTATGTCCCAGTTGAAGTCTCTAATGTTATGTTTGTTACCATGTTTAATGTAATATAATTCTCTGTGCTGCCAGAGACAGGCTGTCCCTCTGAACAAGATGTCCTGCCACACTGGAATATTTCCTTTTGCTTCCCTGACCTCATGGAACACTATGACAGCTGATGTAACTGTGCTTCCCTGACCTCATGGAACACTATGACAGCTGATGTAACTGTGCTTCCCTGACCTCATGGAACACTATGACAGCTGATGTAACTGTGCTTCCCTGTTTAATGTAATCATAATATGACAGCTGATGTAACTGTGCTTCCCTGACCTCATGGAACCCTATGACAGCTGATGTAACTGTCCTGCCACACTGGAATATTTCAGCTGATGTAACTGTGCTTCCCTGACCTCATGGAACACTATGACAGCTGATGTAACTGTGCTTCCCTGACCTCATGGAACACTATGACAGCTGATGTAACTGTGCTTCCCTGCCTCATGGAACACTATGACAGCTGATGTAACTGTGCTTCCCTGACCTCATGGAACACTATGACAGCTGATGTAACTGTGCTTCCCTGACCTCATGGAACACTATGACAGCTGATGTAACTGTGCTTCCCTGACCTCATGGAACACTATGACAGCTGATGTAACTGTGCTTCCCTGACCTCATGGAACACTATGACAGCTGATGTAACTGTGCTTCCCTGACCTCATGGAACACTATGACAGCTGATGTAACTGTGCTTCCCTGACCTCATGGAACACTATGACAGCTGATGTAACTGTGCTTCCCTGGCTCATGGAACACTATGACAGCTGATGTAACTGTGCTTCCCTGACCTCATGGAACACTATGACAGCTGATGTAACTGTGCTTCCCTG
>NC_054535.1:107498532-107571032 GCF_017654505.1 Polyodon spathula | reverse complement strand
AGCATCATAAGAACATAAGAATGTTTACAAACAAGAGGAAGCCATTCGGCCTATCAATGCTTACCCGGTTCCTAGTAGCTGATTAGTCTGAGGTCAGGTCCTAACAGTGAGGTAACCGGTTCCATAACTTCAACATTTGTCTCCACTTAATTTCCAACTGTATCCATCAAAAATCACATTCCCTTTGCTGCTTCTCCAATAAAGAACCAAGCACAATCAAAATGAAATCAAACAAGATATGATTTTATCATCATATGAAAAGTCATGTTCCAGTGTACTTGCTGAAATAGTTCTTAGTATCTGTAAATGATCATTTCCATGAGCATAGGGACCACATTCACAACATCAACATTAGAAAAAGAAAGGCTAAATATAGCAAAATAAAAAGGACATTGTGACCCCCTGTGAGCCGGACAGAAATGCTAATTGTCTGGATAGTTAGACGTTTGTGATGAAATGCACTGGCAAGTCCATTCATGGTCATTAGAAAAATACAAATCACTAATCCCTAAACTGAAAGAAACTCGTTAGAAAGCTTTTACATTTGAGGAATCCCATTACAAGGTGCTCCCAGATCTGTGTAAAGGTTTATATTGAAATGGAAGTACTCAAGACCTAATTGCTTATTGAGAATAACATGGTTCATAGCCTATGGGAATAAACACATATTATAACTGCAATGTAGAGCAGTGCTCCTGAATGCCTGGCATCACATTACTGGACAAGCGCAGGATTTCACAGTGCTCCTGAATGCCTGACATCACATTACTGGACCAGCTGAGGATTTCACAGTGCTCCTGAATGCCTGACATCACATTACTGGACCAGCTGAGGATTTCACAGTGCTCCTGCATGCCTGACATCACATTACTGGACAAGCGCAGGATTTCACAGTGCTCCTGAATGCCTGACATCACATTACTGGACCAGCGCAGGATTTCACAGTGCTCCTGAATGCCTGACATCACATTACTGGACCAGCGCAAGATTTCACAGTGCTCCTGAATGCCTGGCATCACATTACTCGACCAGTGCAGGGTTTCACAGTGCTCCTGAATGCCTGGCATCACATTACTGGACCAGCGCAGGATTTCACAGTGCTCCTGAATGCCTGGCATCACATTACTGGACCAGCGCAGGATTTCACAGTGCTCCTGAATGCCTGGCATCACATTACTGGACCAGCGCAGGATTTCACAGTGCTCCTGAATGCCTGGCATCACATTACTGGACCAGCGCAGGATTTCACAGTGCTCCTGAATGCCTGACATCACATTACTGGACAAGCGCAGGATTTCACAGTGCTCCTGAATGCCTGACATCACATTACTCGACCAGCGCAGGATTTCACAGTGCTCCTGAATGCCTGACATCACATTACTGGACCAGCGCAGGATTTCACAGTGCTCCTGAATGCCTGACATCACATTACTCGACCAGCGCAGGATTTCACAGTGCTCCTGAATGCCTGACATCACATTACTGGACCAGCGCAGGATTTCACAGTGCTCCTGAATGCCTGACATCACATTACTGGACCAGCGCAGGATTTCACAGTGCTCCTGAATGCCTGACATCACATTACTCGACCAGCGCAGGATTTCACAGTGCTCCTGAATGCCTGACATCACATTACTCGACCAGCGCAGGATTTCACAGTGCTCCTGAATGCCTGGCATCACATTACTCGACCAGCGCAGGATTTCACAGTGCTCCTGAATGCCTGACATCACATTACTGGACCAGCGCAGGATTTCACAGTGCTCCTGAATGCCTGACATCACATTACTGGACCAGCGCAGGATTTCACAGTGCTCCTGAATGCCTGGCATCACATTACTCGACCAGCGCAGGATTTCACAGTGCTCCTGAATGCCTGGCATCACATTACTCGACCAGCGCAGGATTTCACAGTGCTCCTGAATGCCTGGCATCACATTACTGGACCAGCGCAGGATTTCACAGTGCTCCTGAATGCCTGGCATCACATTACTCGACCAGCGCAGGATTTCACAGTGCTCCTGAATGCCTGGCATCACATTACTCGACCAGCGCAGGATTTCACAGTGCTCCTGAATGCCTGGCATCACATTACTCGACCAGCGCAGGATTTCACAGTGCTCCTGAATGCCTGGCATCACATTACTCGACCAGCGCAGGATTTCACAGTGCTCCTGAATGCCTGGCATCACATTACTCGACCAGCGCAGGATTTCACAGTGCTCCTGAATGCCTGGCATCACATTACTCGACCAGCGCAGGATTTCACAGTGCTCCTGAATGCCTGGCATCACATTACTCGACCAGCGCAGGATTTCACAGTGCTCCTGAATGCCTGGCATCACATTACTGGACCAGCGCAGGATTTCACAGTGCTCCTGAATGCCTGGCATCACATTACTGGACCAGCGCAGGATTTCACAGTGCTCCTGAATGCCTGGCATCACATTACTGGACCAGCGCAGGATTTCACAGTGCTCCTGAATGCCTGGCATCACATTACTCGACCAGCGCAGGATTTCACAGTGCTCCTGAATGCCTGGCATCACATTACTCGACCAGCGCAGGATTTCACAGTGCTCCTGAATGCCTGGCATCACATTACTCGACCAGTGCAGGATTTCACAGTGCTCCTGAATGCCTGGCATCACATTACTGGACCAGCGCAGGATTTCACAGTGCTCCTGAATGCCTGGCATCACATTACTGGACCAGCGCAGGATTTCACAGTGCTCCTGAATGCCTGGCATCACATTACTGGACCAGCGCAGGATTTCACAGTGCTCCTGAATGCCTGGCATCACATTACTGGACCAGCGCAGGATTTCACAGTGCTCCTGAATGCCTGACATCACATTACTGGACCAGCTGAGGATTTCACGGTGCTCCTGATTGCCTGGCATCACATTACTGGACCAGCTGAGGATTTCACGGTGCTCCTGATTGTCTGGCATCACATTACTGGACCAGCGCAGGATTTCACAGTGCTCCTGAATGCCTGGCATCACATTACTCGACCAGCGCAGGATTTCACAGTGCTCCTGAATGCCTGGCATCACATTACTGGACCAGCGCAGGATTTCACAGTGCTCCTGAATGCCTGGCATCACATTACTGGACCAGCGCAGGATTTCACAGTGCTCCTGAATGCCTGGCATCACATTACTGGACCAGCTGAGGATTTCACGGTGCTCCTGATTGCCTGGCATCACATTACTGGACCAGCGCAGGATTTCACAGTGCTCCTGAATGCCTGGCATCACATTACTGGACCAGCGCAGGATTTCACAGTGCTCCTGAATGCCTGGCATCACATTACTCGACCAGCGCAGGATTTCACAGTGCTCCTGAATGCCTGGCATCACATTACTGGACCAGCGCAGGATTTCACAGTGCTCCTGAATGCCTGGCATCACATTACTGGACCAGCGCAGGATTTCACAGTGCTCCTGAATGCCTGGCATCACATTACTCGACCAGCGCAGGATTTCACAGTGCTCCTGAATGCCTGGCATCACATTACTCGACCAGCGCAGGATTTCACAGTGCTCCTGAATGCCTGGCATCACATTACTGGACCAGCGCAGGATTTCACAGTGCTCCTGAATGCCTGGCATCACATTACTGGACCAGCGCAGGATTTCACAGTGCTCCTGAATGCCTGGCATCACATTACTGGACCAGCGCAGGATTTCACGGTGCTCCTGAATGCCTGGCATCACATTACTGGACCAGCGCAGGATTTCACAGTGCTCCTGAATGCCTGGCATCACATTACTGGACCAGCGCAGGATTTCACAGTGCTCCTGAATGCCTGGCATCACATTACTGGACCAGCGCAGGATTTCACAGTGCTCCTGAATGCCTGGCATCACATTACTGGACCAGCGCAGGATTTCACAGTGCTCCTGAATGCCTGGCATCACATTACTCGACCAGCGCAGGATTTCACAGTGCTCCTGAATGCCTGGCATCACATTACTCGACCAGCGCAGGATTTCACAGTGCTCCTGAATGCCTGGCATCACATTACTGGACCAGCGCAGGATTTCACAGTGCTCCTGAATGCCTGGCATCACATTACTGGACCAGCGCAGGATTTCACAGTGCTCCTGAATGCCTGGCATCACATTACTGGACCAGCGCAGGATTTCACAGTGCTCCTGAATGCCTGGCATCACATTACTGGACCAGCGCAGGATTTCACAGTGCTCCTGAATGCCTGGCATCACATTACTCGACCAGCGCAGGATTTCACAGTGCTCCTGAATGCCTGGCATCACATTACTGGACCAGCGCAGGATTTCACAGTGCTCCTGAATGCCTGGCATCACATTACTCGACCAGCGCAGGATTTCACAGTGCTCCTGAATGCCTGGCATCACATTACTCGACCAGCGCAGGATTTCACAGTGCTCCTGAATGCCTGGCATCACATTACTGGACCAGCGCAGGATTTCACAGTGCTCCTGAATGCCTGGCATCACATTACTCGACCAGCGCAGGATTTCACAGTGCTCCTGAATGCCTGGCATCACATTACTCGACCAGCGCAGGATTTCACAGTGCTCCTGAATGCCTGGCATCACATTACTCGACCAGCGCAGGATTTCACAGTGCTCCTGAATGCCTGGCATCACATTACTCGACCAGCGCAGGATTTCACAGTGCTCCTGAATGCCTGGCATCACATTACTGGACCAGCGCAGGATTTCACAGTGCTCCTGAATGCCTGGCATCACATTACTCGACCAGCGCAGGATTTCACAGTGCTCCTGAATGCCTGGCATCACATTACTGGACCAGCGCAGGATTTCACAGTGCTCCTGAATGCCTGGCATCACATTACTCGACCAGCGCAGGATTTCACAGTGCTCCTGAATGCCTGGCATCACATTACTCGACCAGCGCAGGATTTCACAGTGCTCCTGAATGCCTGGCATCACATTACTGGACCAGCGCAGGATTTCACAGTGCTCCTGAATGCCTGGCATCACATTACTCGACCAGCGCAGGATTTCACAGTGCTCCTGAATGCCTGGCATCACATTACTCGACCAGCGCAGGATTTCACAGTGCTCCTGAATGCCTGGCATCACATTACTCGACCAGCGCAGGGTTTCACAGTGCTCCTGAATGCCTGGCATCACATTACTGGACCAACGCAGGATTTCACGGTGCTCCTGAATGCCTGGCATCACATTACTCGACCAGCGCAGGATTTCGCAGTGCTCCTGAATGCCTGGCATCACATTACTGGACCAGCGCAGGGTTTCACAGTGCTCCTGAATGCCTGGCATCACATTACTGGACCAGCGCAGGATTTCACAGTGCTCCTGAATGCCTGACATCACATTACTGGACCGACCTGATCCAGAGCTGTAAGCCATGGGAGCTGATTTTTTAGCTTTCTTCCGTGACTTCTGACTCAAGCAAGGATATGATGACGTGCTGGGCAGGCTCTTTGACCAAGCAGCTATGATTAATGGTTGGGTGGTCGAGCCCAGACGCGCCACAACTTAATCTCACTTTGAAATCAATTGAGATAGTGTTGAGAAATGACCTCAGATGGGGGAAAAGCATCACCAGTTACTCATTCCTCAGCCTTTTAAGGAGGATTTATTGCAGTTGGCTCACGGTATTCCCCTGTCTGGCCATTTGGGAAGGGACAAATCCAAAGCGAAGCTCGTGACACTGTTCTATTGGTTGGGGCTGGATGGTGATGTGCAGTGTTTTTGCGACCGCTGCAGGGAGTGCCAGATGTCCTGCCCTAGAGCTGTTCCATGGGCCCTGTTGGTGCAGTTGCCACTGGTGGAAGCTCCATTTGAGTGTATTGGGGTGGATATGGATGGACCGCTAAGGGGGGAGTGCAGAGGGACTCATGCACCTATTGGTCATTTTGGATTACGCTAAGCATTATCTGGAGGTCATTCCCCTCTGCTCTGCATCTGCTAAATCTGTTGCCAATGAGCTAATGAAGGTTTTCTCCTAGGTAGGGATCTCCAAGGAAATGCTAACTGACCAAGGTACCAACTTTATTTCCCAGCTAGTCCACGGAACATGTAAACCTTTGGGGATTAAGACCATCAGGACCCCCGACTGATGATCTTGTGGAGTGTTTTAATAAAACCCTGAAAAACATCTGGCGTAGATATATTGCAAGTGACGTGTGTGACTGGGATCAACTGATTCCTCCCCTTCTCTTTGCTATCAGAGAGGTGCCCCAGGCTTCCACTGGGTCTTCTCCATTTGTGTTGCTGTATGGGCGGAGACCCGGGTGGGGGGTTCCTGAGCTGGTCAGAGAGATGTAGGAGGAGCAGCAGGACAATTCGATCAATACAGTTCGGTATGTGTTGGACCTGCGCAAACATCTTGAGTCTGTGGGAAGATGGGAGTATGACAATTTGCAGCAGGCTCAACACAGAGAGGAGACCCAATATAATAAGGGGGCTCGGTTGTGCAAATTTCAGCCGGGGCATAAAGTGCTTCTATTATTACCCAGCTCTGAGTCTAAACTTTTGGTGAACTGGCAAGGACTTTTTCAGGTTACAAGCCTGGTTGGGAAGTTGGACTTGTAAACCTCATGAAGGCGTGGTTGCTATGTGAGGCACTGATAGTGGTGCAAGCAGATGACATCACAGACCTGGGACCTGATCTTTCTGTTTTGGTGAAAATGGGGTAGGTACAGATTGACACCAAAACAGAAATGTCAGGCTCGGGCGTTGGTGAAGGAATTTCCTGATGTGTTCTCTCCAGTCCTGGGGCAGACTTGATTCTCTGTGTGAAAAAGTGCCTCCTATTTTCTGTGACCCCTCGTACTTGTTTCTTTTTTCAGGTTGAAAACGTCCCTTGGGTTGACATTGTCAATGCCTTTTAGAATTTTGAATGCTTGAATTAGATAGGCGTAGTCTTCGTTGTTCAAGACTGAATAGATTAAATTCTTTAAGTCTATCTGCATATGACATGACTTTTCAAACCAGAAAAATTCTGTTCGCTCTTTTTAGAACTCTTTCTAGAGCAGCAATATCCTTTTTGTAGCGAAGTGGCCAGAACTGAACACAGTATTCTAGATGAGGTCTTACTAACGCATTGTAGCTCAATAATTCATTAGTTCAATATACTTTTGCTCCTATGATGAGGTTTTAACCAATTGCAGGCCAGAATTGCCAACCACTGATTCATATATTTCATGTTTTTTTTCCAAAATGGTATATGGGTTGTTCATCAAATTAAAGAACTATATTAAAGCAACTCTATAACTGCTGAATGCTGAATTAGGCAGTTAGCACCATTATATAATATTTTGGCTGGCTGGCTTTGCAAACAGCAATGTGCTGTGTATATCTGAATGGAAAACAGGGTGAGTATAAAGGCAGGAGTTCTGTTAAACTGTTTTGCAATGAGTATAATCAGCAAGAACCTACAAAGACACCCGGAGAGTGTGATATTATATCCCTGGGCCTTTTAATATATTTCTCAATTCAGATTAGCTGTTTTTTTCTGATTTCTCATTTGATTGTCTGCAACCATACTATCATGGAGTGTGGTCTACTCAGAAGTACTGAACATGAATGGGGCAACATTACCAGGATATCACAGTTATAGGCCTTTTCTGTGTAAAGATTGAGGAGTTTTTAATGATCCTTTACTAATGCCTTCCATAACTTAGACAGCTCTTTAGCGCTTACTGCTGAATATTTCTCAGGTGAGAAGTGGGCAGAAAGGTGTGTAGACATTTAGTGACATGGGTTAACTAACAGGATCAATATTATGCTGTGGCATAAATGGTAAAGAATAGAAGTGTAGAGCTAGGCTATGCTGTATGGTCTGATGCTGCACCCCCTCCCCAGTGCATATTTAGGGTTTTATGTGTTATTGTTTATATGTATGTATGTATTGGTGCATGGAGTGTGGGTTATATAGCACAGTGATTTAAAATATATATTTGTATTTAGGCACAGGGATTGCACAATCATTTCACGTGCAGAGTAAAGTATGTATTTGTATTTAGGCACAGGGATTGCACAAATGAGGGGGGGGGGCGTAACAGAGTAACTTGTGTGTAAAGTCGCATTGCATTTGCATGGTGCCTCTACACGGATGTATTGTAATCACTCCACGTGCAAAGGGATTGCACAATCATTTCACGTGCAGAGTAAAGTGTGTATTTGTATTTAGGCACAGGGATTGCACAATCACTTCACGTGCAGAGTAAAGTGTGTATTTGTATTTAGGCAAAGGGATTGCACAATCACTTCACGTGCAGAGTAAAGTATGTATTTGTATTTAGGCAAAGGGATTGCACAATCACTTCACGTGCAGAGTAAAGTATGTATTTGTATTTAGGCAAAGGGATTGCACAATCACTTCACGTGCATGTATTTGTATTTTAGTGAAGTGCACGGGACGGTATTGTCACCAATCACTTTCACGTCCAGAGTAAGTATGTATTTGTATTTAGGGCAAGGGAGTGCACAATTCACTTCACTTGCAGAGTAAAGTATGTATCCGTTTGTACGTTTAGGCAAAAGAGTAGCCCCATTGCACAATCACTTCACGTGCAGAGTAAAGTATTATTTGTATGTATTTAGGCACAGGGATTGCACAATCACTTCATGTGCAGATAAAGTATGTATTAATATGTGGGCACAGGGATTGCACAAATTAGTTCACGTACAGACTGTGCCGGGATTCAAGTGAATAATTGCTCAGCAAGCGAGCCCCAGCACAGCTGTAGATAAAAGGAGCACAAATCACTTACTCAGGGCTGGGTGTTAGGAGAGGAGAGAACGAGAGTCGGGAGGTAATGGAAAATAATTACAATTGCTATTTGTGCTGACTTTAAATCAGCAACTTGCTTTTGGGTTTGTTTCACTGTGTTTGTTTAGTGTCTGTCAGTTTTAGTCACCATGCCATTTTGTTTTTTGTTTAAGCCTTTTATTTTGCAATAAATCTGCACACCAGCGCATCCATTTACTCACAGTAGTATGTGTTTCTTTCGGGTCTGACGTCACCACAAAACCACCAGATGAATTTAAACATTTTACTACTGCAACAAAATAATAATAATAATAATAATAATAATAAAATATGTATATATAATAATAAATAATATAATATAATATATTATAATAATGTATATATAAATGTTTATATTCCTTCGTACTGAACTATATACAGTAAAATGTTGAGCAGCTGCTACAGAATATAGCGTGCAGTAGTTAAACCCAATTTCATTGGCATTACTCTTTATTAAACTGAACTAATCTGAGTAGGTCTGTGCTATAAAAATAATTCAAACCTGGTGCACTGGGTCCCTTCTGCTACACACGGGCATTCACTTTCTAGTGATTGTAGATCTAGAAGAACATGCAGACAAAGGAACAGTTTCAGAGAGGGATACACATATTCAAACTCATACAACTATTAGGAAAGCGGGAAATTGCCTTTCATTAGTATAACTACAAGTCCTTTTTTTATTTGGTATGGCTTTTTTACCCTTACCATTTGAAAACACACACACACACGCACGCACGCACGCACACACACACACACACACACACATATATATATATAATATATATATATATATATATATTCTATGTTAGATCAGATTTGCACTGTTGCAAAATATTCCAGGACCCATGGACCCGGTATGCTGTCAAATATATATGAGGCAATACAATCCGTTTTTGATGTGGCAAGCATAGATAATAAACCTTGCATATGACCAGAACAGATAAAAAAAAAAACAGTTGTGATGTTAGTTTGAGAAGTAGTGACAGATTATATTGCTTGTGAGATCAGATTGCACTGTTGCAAAATATTCAGGACCATGGACAGAGGAAATTGCCTCACTGTTCAAAATCTATTGAGGCAAACACTACACCGTGGACTGGGAAAATTGTCTTGACATTGGCATTGTAGTGCAGAAAATACTGTGAACTACAGACTGCGGAAATTGGCATGGCGTTCACACTACACTGGAGTAAATGTGCTGAACTGTGGACAGTGGAAATTGTTTATGAGCCTTTCTGTGTGGAAACAAATATTCTGAACTATGCAAGAGAAAATTGGATTGGAGTGCATCCTGTAGCGAGATCAGCTATGAGCAAAGACAGTCACCTTCAAGCCCTATCTAAATAGATAAGAGGCAAAAATAACCCTGCAACAAGTAATGCGACAGCCCCACTCAGACCACATCAAAAGCTACATAGCAGTGATTATTGTGGGGGTAATGAACACATTTCCCACCCAGTTGATCTTTACATCTTATTAAAATATGTCCTTTTGAAGGTGGGAGGGCAATTTGAGAGCAAGCTAATGGGGCTAAAACAGAGAAGGAATGGTCAACCCTCAGTCGCTCTCCAAAATTGTGGAGTATGACAGGACGCCTGAGGGTGGTGACGTCAGGACAGAAGCAGGATCTGCAACACACACACATAGATATTCGGTGCGAAGTGCACTGCAGCGCTGTGTTTATTGAAAAAAAAAAAATCTAATATTTAAACAAAAAAAAACACTGCTCACAGAGTGAAATAAAAAGAGTAAACAAAAACAAATCACAAAGACACAACAAAATAATATACAACAAACCGCAGGTCAGGCTGGGTAATGCCCTTTACTGATCCAACAAACCACAGGTCAGGCTGGCAATATCCTTCACTGATCCAACAAACCCCAGGTCAGGCTGGAAATACCCTTCACTGATCCAACAAACCCCAGGTCAGGCTAGCAATCCCCTTCACTGATCCAACAAACCCCAGGTCAGGCTGGCAATCCCCTTCACTGATCCAACAAACCCCAGGTCAGGCTGGCAATCCCCTAAACTGATTCTATGGTTTCTGTTCCCAGGTCAGGCTGGCAATCCCCTTCACTGAGTCTATGGTTTCTGTTCCCAGGTCAGGCTGGCAATCCCCTTCACTGAGTCTATGGTTTCTGTTCCCAGGTCAGGCTGGCAATCCTCTAAACTGAGTCTATGGTTTCTGTTCCCAGGTCAGGCTGGCAATCCCCTTCACTGAGTCTATGGTTTCTGTGTCGTGATATTATTATTATTAGTAGTAAAGCTTTGTGAATAGAGCCCACAGTGTTCTCTTAAAGATACTGCAGATTTGGTTTATTTTTTGTGTCAGCTTTTGATCAGATTACCTTTACTTTTTAACTTAATTTGGAATTTCCAATTTGAACGTCGTCTCACTGCTTCAACCCTCTTACAGATCTGAGGATCAACGGGTGAGTTTGGTTCCCTGTTAAGTCAAAGGCCTCTTTTCACCAGATAAACCTACAGAAGGGATGTTACTAAGCAACCAAAACCAAGGGCCCAGTCTGAAACCAGCAGGAGTCTGACCAGTACGGTTCTTTGAACAATAATCAGATGACCTGTGCCAAGATGATGTTCCTCCCCAAACCACATGGGCTTTTAAGGCCAATTCAGCACACCCTGTGGGCCCCTCCAGCCATGATCGATAACTTGGCATGACCAGGTTTCAAACCAGCGCACTCCAGATCACATGGTTCACTACTCACCGTGCCTTTGCTGGCCGTGCCACCAGGGAGCTGTATGGAAGCTGCTTTTCTGTTGTCTTTTATTGCTCACTTGGAAGGATACTTTTTCGACAGGCTTGCTTTGGAAGATGCTGCAGCACACTTTTGGCAAGTGTTGGCTTCATGAAACCCAAGCAGTAAGGAGGAGCAGGCACTCTGCTGGCTTCTCTGCTTCTCACCTGTGTGGGGGAATTACACCGATTCCACCGGCCAGAGAAAACTGCTCCACAGGATGGTCACCAGCTGATCAAACACTGCAGGTTTTCGTGCTTTCAATTTTTATATCCTGGCTGCCAGACAAAGAAAACGTACCCATCTGCTTGGTTTCAAATATACACACTTGCCCCTTACATCCTATTTAAATAAAATGTTTTCCTAGGTAGCTTGTTGTGCATGTCAGTGTTCAAGTTTGCAATGCTGCTTTAGAGAGAAGAAAACCCAATTGCAATCAAATTAGAAAATGTGATCTGTCAAGAAATGGTTTGTGTGTCCCTTCTGTGGATTCGGGCAATCTCCCCAGCTTTTCATTATCTGAGATACTAATGTTATTAGAAGTAGTAGGAGTTGCAGTAGCAGTAGTACATGTTTACATTTGAATAAACAACAGGAGTTGCAGCCTTATTATTTATCATGCAATCCCTGTGAGAGATAATACAGCTGTACAAACCATATGGCAAAACCAGCAGATCAAAATGATGTCCAGATTTTCAAATTAATTTGATTTATGAGGAGGAAGAAAAAAATGTGATCAAGTTCAATGAAAAAAAAATACACCAAAAAAAACAAAACAAAAAAGCTATGAGCGATATACACATTTAATACAGATATGATAAAGCAGAGCTCTTCACCAGCTCATTTACAACTAATTAAAACAAATAAACCATCGTCATTTATCATTGCCTCATTTTGTATTCTGATTTCCATGAGTGCACCTCATTGCTACAAAATGGCATTCAAAACAAATGTTGAAATGTGCTGATGTTTCTCTTATTGCAAAGTTGGAAATTCCTCGAGCTCCTGAAAAAAACCTGAGTCAGACACAAGTCATCGAACAATTTGGTGTTTCCCGTTCTGTTGAGTTGCTTCACCATTCATTCTGTTAAATAATTGTGTGCATGTCTTCAGTATTGCTCCTGTACATGTATTCCAAATTAATCTAGAGCTGCTGCTGCTTCTTTCTGATTACACATTTGATTCGATACAGTTTGCTTTTGCAAGCTTCTTGGTTGCAGTCTTGTACTTATGTGGGGCAGATGTTCTGCAGCTCCTTCGGCAATGGCATGCACATCCCAAACACATCAAGGCAAAAGATCATTCAAATGATTTGATTCGGCAGACACTGATTGGTCCTTAAAACCTGCATGTTCTGGTTCAACAGTGCATGCCACTGATTTATGTGAGTGATCTCGTCGCATTTACAAGTGCTGAATAAGAAGTGCTATTCTTAATCTCCGGTCTCCAGCATGTTATTAAAACTAACATTTGGGACTGCATGCAAATAAATACATGTATATAAAAGAGACAGATGGCATAACAAAAAACTTTCCTTAGAAGCTAATGCACAATCTTTTAAAATATAACTCTAGCCTTATGCAGCTTTACCACAGTTTTTATACAGTATTTCTGCAGTTTTACTGCATGCTTTTCCTATGGTTATACTATGCATTTATTATAGTTTACCATGTAGTTTAATATGCACTGCCATACCTCACTGGTCTTTACAATGCTTACCTATACTTTTGTCCACTTTGCTATGCTTTTACTATGGGAAACTTTTATAAGGGTGTAGATTTGCTTTGACATAGGGTCATTGTTTATCTAATATATTCATTATTAATATACACAATTAAATAAAAAAAATATATAGACAGTCATGGAAAAAGGGTACAAAACTTGTAATAAGTAATAAGTAATTTGTGAGTGAGCTTCACAAATTACACAGAAGCTGAAAACATTATTGGAAATACCAATGCAACTGAAACAGAGCTTATACAGCCCAGAGGAATACACAACCACAAGGATTGAAATTAGATCATTTTTCAGAATCCTGCTGTTGTGGAATGAATGCATCTGCTGAAAATGCTAAATCTATTCCAGTTGTGTCATGCGAGAGATCTCTGAGACTTGTCTGCAAACCCTGTGTGACTGAATGGCGTCTGTTAGCGCCTTCACTGGCTGGAAAGAAGGAGAGTAAACTGAGTGCTTTCAAAGAAGAGAAGTGTACAAGTTAGATACGATGTAAAAGAGATAGGATTTGCATATTGTAGCAAACATGTATTGTTATTGTAAAACATTATATCTGGTACTTTACTAGATTGAAGAAAGAAATCATGAAAAACTCAGAAAACCACAAATCAATGGATTTTACGAAAAATAAATCTATTGATATATTATATTTTATATGAACTCAGGAAGGTTCCTGCATTGAACCAGTAAATAAATACAAATACCTGGGAGTATGGTTAGATAAGAATTATAATTTTACAACACATATCATTAAGAGTTCAAAAAAACTAAAAAAAAAAAAAAAAAAAAAAAAAAAAAACCTGGGTTCTTTTTATGACATAATTCCTGTTTTTGAGCACAAACTAGAAAAATATATGAGCTAATGTATGCCATTGATTGACTATGGTGACACTATTTATAGAATATCTACTACCACAGTCTTAAAACTTGACCCTTTTATCTCTTCTGCATTGAGATTTCTTATGAACTTGGATTATTCTGCTCATCATTGTGATTCAAAGTTTGGCTAGTCTGATTGCATTGTTTTCGTGAATATTGAGCCGGGTCGGCAGCGTCACACCTCAGGATGTGGGTCGACGCAATGGTCGTTTGTAAGCTGATGAAGTAGCACAGTGCCTGTCTGAAGGTTTCGCTACCATATCATTCTGTTTAGCCATGTTTCTATTGATTGAGACACAGCATGAGCCAGATTGCAGCAGGGATGAAGACAATTTGCTCTTATGAACAATCCAGAGAAGCTTTAGATCTCAGGGTGAAAGGGGATATAGATCTCAGGGTGAAAGGGGATATAGATCTCAGGGTGAAAGGGGATATAGATCTCAGAGTGAAAGGGGATATAGATCTCAGGGTGAAAGGGGATATTGATCTCAGGGTGAAAGGGGATATTGATCTCAGGGTGAAAGGGGATATTGATCTCAGGAATATTGTGAAAGGGGATATAGATCTCAGGGTGAAAGAAAAGGGATATAGATCTCAGGGTGAAAGGGGATATTGATCTCAGGGTGAAAGGGGATATAGATCTCAGGGTGAAAGGGGATATTGATCTCAGGGTGAAAGGGGATATTGATCTCAGGGTGAAAGGGGATATTGATCTCAGGGTGAAAGGGGATATTGATCTCAGGGTGAAAGGGGATATAGATCTCAGGGTGAAAGGGGATATAGATCTCAGGGTGAAAGGGGATATTGATCTCAGGGTGAAAGGGGATATTGATCTCAGGGTGAAAGGGGATATTGATCTCAGGGTGAAAGGGGATATTGATCTCAGGGTGAAAGGGGATATTGATCTCAGGGTGAAAGGGGATATAGATCTCAGGGTGAAAGGGAATATTGATCTCAGGGTGAAAGGGGATATTGATCTCAGGGTGAAAAGGGATATTGATCTCAGGGTGAAAGGGGATATTGATCTCAGGGTGAAAGGGGATATTGATCTCAGGGTGAAAGGGGATATTGATCTCAGGGTGAAAGGGGATATTGATCTCAGTGTGAAAGGGGATATTGATCTCAGGGTGAAAGGGGATATCTTGATCTCAGGGTGAAAGGGGATATATAGATCTCAGGGTGAAAGGGGATATAGATCTCAGGGTGAAAGGGGATATGAAAGGGGATGATCTCAGGGTGAAAGGGGATATTGATCTCAGGGTGAAAGGGGGATGAGATCTCAGGGTGAAAGGGGGATAGGGTGAAAGGGGATATTGATCTCAGGGTGAAAGGGGATATAGATCTCAGGGTGAAAGGGGATATTGATCTCAGTGTGAAAGGGGATATTGATCTCAGGGTGAAAGGGGATATTGATCACAGAGTGAAAGGGGATATTGATCTCAGGGTGAAAGGGGATATTGATCTGTAAAAGGGGATATTGATCTCAGTAGGAAGGGGATATTGATCTTAGGGTGAAAGGGGATATTGATCTCAGGGTGAAAGGGGATATTGATCTCAGGGTGAAAGGGGATATTGATCTCAGATCTGTGAAAGGGGATATAGATCTCAGGGTGGAAGGGGATATAGATCTCAGGGTGAAAGGGGATATAGATCTCAGGGTGAAAGGGGAGGGTGAAAGGGGATATTGATCTCAGGGTGGAAGGGGATATTGATCTCAGGGTGAAAAGGGATATTGATCTCAGGGTGAAAGGGGATATTGATCTCAGGGTGAAAGGGGGATCTCATATATAGATCTCAGGGTGAAAGGGGATAGATCTCAGGGTGAAAGGGGATATTGATCTCAGGGTAAAAGGGGATATTGATCTCAGGGTGAAAGGGGATATTGATCTCAGGGTGAAAGGGGATATTGATCTCAGTCAGGGTGAAAGGGGATATTGATCTCAGGGTGAAAGGGGATATTGATCTCAGGGTGAAAGGGGATATTGATCTCAGGGTGATTGAAGGGGATATTGATCTCAGGGTGAAAGGGGATATTGATCTCAGGGTGAAAGGGGATATTGATCTCAGTATGAAGGGGATATTGATCTCAGGGTGAAAGGGGATATTGATCTCAGGGTGAAAGGGGATGATCTCAGGGTGAAAGGGGATATTGATCTCAGGGTGAAAGGGGATAGATCTTAGGGTGAAAGGGGTGAAAGGGGATATTGATCTCAGGGTGAAAGGGGATATTGATCTCAGGGTGAAAAGGGGATCTCAGGGTGAAAGGGGATATTGATCTCAGGGTGAAAGGGGATATGAAAGGGGATATTGGGGATATTGATCTCAGGGTGAAAGGGGATATTGATCTCAGGGTGAAAGGGGATATTGATCTCAGGGTGAAAGGGGATATAGATCTCAGGGTGAAAGGGGATATTGATCTCAGATCTCAGGGTGAAAGGGGATATTGGGTGAAAGGGGATATTGATCTCAGGGTGAAAGGGGATATTGATCTCAGGGTGAAAGGGGATATTGATCTCAGGGTGAAAGGGGATATTGATCTCAGGGTGAAAGGGGATATTGATCTCAGGAAGGGGATATTGATCTCAGGGTGAAAGGGGATATAGATCTCAGGGTGAAAGGGGATATAGATCTCAGGGTGAAAGGGGATATTGATCTCAGGGTGAAAGGGGATATTGATCTCAGGGTGAAAGGGGATATTGATCTCAGGGTGGATATCTTATCTCTAGTTGTAAAATGGATGATTGATCTCATGTAGGAGACATTCATCTCAGGTGAAAGGGGAATAAGCTCAGGTAAAAGGGTATATAGATCTCAGGTGAAAGGGAATAGATCTCAGGTGAAAGTGGGATATTGATCCTCGGTGAAAGGGGATATAAATCTCAGGGGAAAGTGGAGATCCAGGGTGAAAGGGGATAGGGGATATTGATCTCATGGTGGAAAGGGGATATTCTTAATATCCTCATCTCGAGTGTGAAAGGGGATATAGATCTCAGGGTGGAAGTCTCAGGGTGAAAGAGGGGGATATAGATCTCAGGGGATATAGAGTGAAACTGGTGAAAGGGGATATTGAAAGGGATATGATCTCTCGTGAGCTCCTGTGATATGATATCTCAGATATTGTCTCAGGGTGAAAGGGGTACCAGGGTGAAAAGGGAATTTGCGATGTCCCCTATAGGTGAAAGATGATCTCATGGCTTGAAATCTCAAGGTGAAAGGGATAGTAGTGAAAGGGGAGGGTGAAAGGGGAATCTATAGTGATAAACAGGTGACAGGGAAGATTATTGATACTCATGGTGAAAAGGGTGAAAGGGGATATTGATCTCAGTGTAAAATGGGATATTGATCTCAGGGTGAAAGGGGATATAGATCTCAGGGTGAAAGGGGATATTGATCTCAGGGTGAAAGGGGATATTGATCTCAGGGTGAAAGGGGATATTGATCTCAGGGTGAAAGGGGATATTGATCTCAGGGTGACTGATCTCAGAGAGCAAGGGAAAAATTGATCTCATGGTGAATAGGAGGATCTTGATTCAGTCGGTTGAACAGGGATATTAATCTCGGGGTAAAACGGAGGATATTGATCTCAGGGTGAAGTGTATATCTCAGGGTGAAATGGGTATATAGATCTCAGGGTGCACGGGGAGATTTGGATACATCAGAGTTAAAGGGATATTGATCTCAGGTGTGAAAGGGGAGATTTGATCTCTATGTAAAAGGGTATATTGATCTCAGTAGGAAGCGGATAGTATGATCTCAGTAGAAAGGATTTGATCTCAGGGTGAAAGGGGATATCGAATCTCCGGTGAAAGGGGATAGTGATCTCTATAGAAGAGACATTGATCTCAGGGTGAAATAGGATATTGATCTCGAGGGCGAAAGGGAATATTTATCTCAGGTGAAAGGGTATATTGACTCTTTGGGTGAAAGGTGATATTGATCTCCAGGTGAAAGGGTATATTTAGCTCAGGGTGACAGGGTATATATATCTCCGGGTAAGGGGATATAGATCTCAGGGGTAATGGATATTTGATCAGCAGAGTGAAATGGGATATTGATCTCGAGTGAACACGGTGGATATTGATCTCAGTGATAAACAGGATTATATTGATTCCAGGATGAAGAGAGTATTGTATCTCTAGGAAGAGGTGGTATTGATCTCAGGTGACATTTTAGTATAGGCCCAGGGGAAAGGGGATATTGGATCTCAGTAGAATAGGACATTTGATCTCAGGGCCCATATAGATCTCCAGGGTTAAAGGGGATATTAGTCCCAGATATGAAGGGGATAACTTAGAGGTGAAGGGGATATTGATCGTCAGTGTACGAACCGATATTGATCTACAGTACGAGTAAGTCCCACGGCTCCCGATGAAACGGGATATTGAAGGCACCAACGGTCCCCCGATATCCCCGGCGGCGCAACGGCCCGACGGCCCTTAGAGGGGATATTGATCTCAGGGTGGAAGGGGATATTGATCTCAGGGTGAAAGGGGATATTGATCTCAGGGTGAAAGGGGATATTGATCTCAGGGTGAAAGGGGATATTGATCTCAGGGTGAAAGGGGATATAGATCTCAGGGTGAAAGGGGATATAGATCTCAGGGTGAAAGGGGATATAGATCTCAGGGTGAAAGGGGATATTGATCTCAGGGTGAAAGGGGATCTCAGTGTGAAAGGGGATATTGATCTCAGTAGGAAGAGGACACTGATCTAGGTGAAAGGGATATTGATCTCAGGGTGAAAGGGGGATATTGATCTCAGGGTGAAAGGGGATATTGATCTCAGGGTGAAAGGGGATATTGATCTCAGTGTGAAAGGGGATATTGATCTCAGGGTGAAAGGGGATATTGATCTCAGGGTGAAAGGGGATATTGATCTCAGGGTGAAAGGGGATATAGATCTCAGGGTGAAAGGGGATATTGATCTCAGGGTGAAAGGGGATATTGATCTCAGGGTGAAAGGGGATATTGATCTCAGGGTGAAAGGGGATATTGATCTCAGGGTGAAAGGGGATATTGATCTCAGGGTGAAAGGGGATATTGATCTCAGGGTGAAAGGGGATATTGATCTCAGGGTGAAAGGGGATATTGATCTCAGGGTGAAAGGGGATATAGATCTCAGGGTGAAAGGGGGATATATTGATCTCAGGGTGAAAGGGGATATTGATCTCAGGGTGAAAGGGGATATTGATCTCAGGGTGAAAGGGGATATTGATCTCAGGGTGAAAGGGGATATTGATCTCAGTGTGAAAGGGGATATTGATCTCAGGGTGGAAGGGGATATAGATCTCAGAGTGAAAGGGGATATAGATCTCAGGGTGAAAGGGGATATAGATCTCAGGGTGAAAGGGGATATAGATCTCAGGGTGAAAGGGGATATAGATCTCAGGGTGAAAGGGGATATTGATCTCAGGGTGAAAGGGGATATTGATCTCAGGGTGAAAGGGGATATTGATCTCAGGGTGAAAGGGGATATTGATCTCAGGGTGAAAGGGGATATTGATCTCAGGGTGAAAGGGGATATTGATCTCAGGGTGAAAGGGAATATTGATCTCAGGGTGAAAGGGGATATTGATCTCAGGGTAAAAGGGGATATAGATCTCAGGGTGAAAGGGGATATTGATCTCAGGGTGAAAGGGGATATTGATCTCAGGGTGAAAGGGGATATTGATCTCAGGGTGAAAGGGGATATTGATCTCAGGGTGAAAGGGGATATTGATCTCAGGGTGAAAGGGGATATTGATCTCAGGGTGAAAGGGGATATTGATCTCAGGGTGAAAAGGAATATTGATCTCAGGGTGAAAGGGGATATTGATCTCAGGGTGAAAAGGAATATTGATCTCAGGGTGAAAGGGAATATTGATCTCAGGGTGAAAGGGGATATTGATCTCAGGGTGAAAGGGGATATAGATCTCAGGGTGAAAGGGGATATTGATCTCAGGGTGAAAGGGGATATTGATCTCAGGGTGAAAGGGGATATTGATCTCAGGGTGAAAGGGGATGATGATCTCAGGGTGAAAAGGGATATTGATCTCAGGGTGAAAGGGGATATTGATCTCAGGGTGAAAGGGGATATTGATCTCAGTTGGAAGAGGACATTGATCTCAGGGTGAAAGGGGATATTGATCTCAGGGTGAAAGGGGATATAGATCTCAGGGTGAAAGGTGATATTGATCTCAGTGTAAAAGGGGATATTGATCTCAGTAGGAAGGGAATATTGATCTTAGGGTGAAAGGGGATATTGATCTCAGTGTAAAAGGGGATATTGATCTCAGTTGGAAGGGAATATTGATCTCAGGTTGAAAGGGGATATTGATCTCAGTGTAAAAGGGGATATTGATCTCAGTAGGAAGGGAATATTGATCTCAGGGTGAAAGGGGATATAGATCTCAGGGCGTTGATATGGGTTTACGTCATGGTTTTGGAATAAACTTCAGAATGATCTGAAAAGTGTTTTAATCTCTCTAAATAGTTTATTTTTATTTTTTATTAACTTGTTTGTATTGGTTGTGTTCATTTGATTTTATGTTTTGTGTATGATATGCCAACTTCTTGACCAGCTCTCCGTTGTAAAGGAGATTTTAGTTGCAATGATACTTTCCTTAAATAAATAATAAAAAAGAACAACTACAATGTGTTTCCCGTAAATGTGAGTAACGTTAAAGCAGCCATCTGCCCAAAAGTATAATTCCTCTGAAGCTAAGCATTGATATTGTCTCAAACGCACACTCTCACAAATGCCATGCAGCTCGGGCATGTTTCTTGGTAATTGCAATTTTCTATAAGGGCTTGAATGTCTCCTTCATATCACTGAGTCAATTTAGAAACGATTGTTTGCTGTTTCAGGAGAAGATCAATTCGGCTGAGAGCCGCTGCTATCCATCGTTCCATGATGATATTATCTTCTCTACATATTTTTACTGTTGTGTCAGTGCTGTATAGTGGGTAACTAGGAACCAGGCTGTAATAACAATAGTCACAGTAAGAGAAGAAAATCAAGCTTGCCACCATTGGTTACCATCAGTCCAATCACAGATGATTCATAGCCTTTTTATATGAAACAGTCTGCAAGTTTTCCAAAAGCACTTTGAATCCCATTGCGTTCATGCAATGGTCATATTGCAGGTGAACCTGAACTGGGACCATACCCACCAATCAACACATTTTCTGTTGTATCTGTGCAATCTGCATTATAACCCTAGTCTGAGATTCGGGGGAGTGATGGTGGGGGCTTGAAACTCACCTAGCTGTTGCCGATGCAATCTGAGTAGCAAATTCATCCTCCACCTCCCCAGCCTCCACTTTATTGCAGGGAGTCCCCTTGATGGTGGAGGAGATGGAGGGCATGGCTTCGTCACGGTCCACCCTGCTGACCTGGCATCGCCAGAACAGTTCCTCTTTCAGAAGGCGTGGCTTCCTTTAACCCAAGAGGGACGGGACAAGAGGCTAACCCTAAACTTGTACATTTCACAAGGCAGGCTGAGAGCCTCATTGCCCATTGGAGGTCACTTTTTCAACCCACTGTTTGCTTCCTCTTAGTTTCTGGATCACCAAAAAAAAAAAACTGTTGACCCGATTCTTTTATGGAATGGTATTTCAAAAGAAAATAATGTGTTTAGGTACCAGAGTGCTGCACTGAGTGCGGATCTGACTTATAAAGACGACTAATATATTGGTCACAATATATCATTGTACATTATAAAAATAAAAAAAAAACAGACATTTCTCTGTCATTGTTTTCTTTGCAGGTCAGCCGTTCTGTTATTACTCAGTAATGGAACAGCAAATAAAGCACGACTGAGAGATGATACTGATTAATGACCCCTGTTCTAAAACCACATCTTACTGACGAAAGGCTTCGCGCTCGAGCCCTGCTCACAAAAAGCTAACTCTTTCAGTGGGTTGCATTGATTATTTCAGACAAACAAAGGTAAATAAATAAATAACTTGAAAAAAAGTTGAAGTATAGTAGTGATAATGGCATAATTGACATGCCACAGCAATGCCATCTGTGAAATCCTGGTAACTCTTGGGGGTTGAGGTTCAAGCTATGCTTGTCGGATGATTCGGACACCTTTGAAATTCAAAGGATGCTCTGCACCATGTAGAACCTGCTATCTCAGCCTGTCTGAGGAAGATAACAGGATTCTCTAATAGACTGTTCTGTTGTCAGTCACAATCCCAATAATGCAACTCTCTAATCCCTATCACACCTCATCTGTTTGCCAATAAAAACAAGACCTCCCTGTATCAGTGGAGCTTTCTTTACAAATCAGGACATACCATTCGCTTTCTCTGTGCCGAGGAAAGGAAAATTAAACTGGTCATATCATAAAAGTGATGGCAAGCTACATAGGTTTAATACAGGACCCAAACGTGCATCAAAGGTGTTCCAAGATTTTTATTTCCTTTCCCAAATGATGTGTAAATTGTGCTTTCATTGACTTCTACAGAGCTAACTAGTTTGAAGCTGATAAATGTGTTGCATGTGCTGTTGATTTTATTGTTAATGTTATTTAAAGTGCACAGTTATGTATTTAACTTATTATTTTTTTGGCCTCCTCGCTCCTCTGACAGATAGAATCTTAACTGAGCCTAGCCATGTCTAATTATTTATTTAATTACATTCTAATTATTTATATTGTAATGAGACAGGGGTAATGGACAGCCCTTACAAGGACTCCCTGGAAGCAATCACACTCATATGATTGGCAGTAGAGTAAGGAAGTACACTGACAGGCTCACTGAAAGCTCAAGCAGTTTATTGATGCAGAGTCCAAAGGGTATTTCCACAGTAAAAGCAGAGGGGGTCACTACAGGGAATCGTCCCCCTCTCACGGTAACCACCGGTGACATACAAAATGAATAGCAGTGTCGGACAATTACGCTCCTCCACCCACCCCCTAGGATGCAAAGATAACCTAAACCTTGGCAGACACATCATTCAATTTAACCCTATATTGAGCTGTCTGCTGTACCTTTCATTGGGTGATCTAGACCGCTAGAATACACATTTTCAGGGATTTTTTATTTTTATTTGTTTGTTTCAACTTTCAACCTGAACACAAACATTTTTTGTTATGCTTTGGTTGCACCGGATTAAAACTCAACACAGAAGTAGAATGAGTCCACAACCCAAATGTGGTAATGCATTGAAAATAACACAGGAACAGCATCTAATCATCATTCATTTATCATTTTCCAGTCACTTTCTGAATCACCCTGTCTTAAAGAATCACCCATCCTTTATTAATTCCACCAAGACTGTTAAAAATAAAACCTCGTCTCACACATGCCAATCCCGTTTTCTGTTCTAGCTCCCTAATTGTTTGAAAAGCTTTTTCTTCCAGATGGTGGAGGATGAAGTTAAACCCTAGGGTCGACCTCTCTCTCTCTCCTACAGATTGATGTCAGGCGTTGAGATTGGGGATGTGTAGTTTGGAGGGGGTGGTGATGATGATAATAGTGCTAAACCCAGTGGTGCTCTCACAGACTTCTTGTTCTTATCGCCAGATCCCCTTTGTCTTGTTTCTCTTCTCAGCTGTTTCTCTGCTAGGTGATTACCAGCGCTTAATTCATGGGGCACTCTGGGGTTTTTCTGCTCTGCTTTCTGTCTGTCTGCCAGTGTCTCCTCCTGTGCGCTCCTACACTGAAGCCATCCAGCAGCGCTAAACATTATTGGCTTGCAAAGCTGATGGAACCTGTCCTGTCTCCAACAGGATAGCTGTGGGACTCAGATAATAACTCTTCTGCTGTTTCTCTCTAAGAGGTAACATTTTCCTGCCCCACAGGACAGATGGCCACCTATCTCAAGGTGCTTGTTTTAGATCCAATCAGCCTAGGGTAGTGATATATGATCCTATAACCCTGTGGATTAAAAAACAAACATATATACAGCTACATATAAATCTAAAAGGGTTGCTTGGCTTGGTATTGCTTAATATATTTGCTTGAATAAAATGTCTGCATGGATTTAATTACAAGTTTTGTTTTAGTATTCATCAAAAACAGAACAAAAAGCACACTTAGTTAATATTAGGAAACTGGCACCAGTATTTTCTACATAAGACCATAAAAAAGTTTACAAAGGGAGGCCATTTGGCCCATCTTGCTCGTTTGGTTGTTAGTAGCTTATTGATCTCATCAAGCTCTCAGAATCTCATCAAGCAGCTTCTTGAAGAATCAAAGGGTGTCAGCTTCAACAACATTACTGGGGAGTTGATTTCAGACCCTCACGATTCTCTGTGTAGAAAAGTGCCTCCTATTTTCTGTTCTGAATGCCCCTTTGTCTAATCTCCATTTGTGACCCCTGGTCCTTGTTTCTTTTTTCAGGTTGAAAAAGTCCCTTGGGTCGACAGTGTCAATACCTTTTAGAATTTTGAATGCTTGAATCAGATTGCCGCATAGTCTTCTTTGTTCAAGACTGAATAGATTCAATTATTTTAGCCTGTCTGCATATGACATGCTTTTTAAACCTGGAATAATTCTGGTCTCTTCTTTAAGACAAACAAATGAGAGAAGAGTTTCTGGTCCAAATTTTGGTTCCAATAATCTGGGCCTCAGTAAACAGTAAGGCATGCAGACAACAGTCGTGTAGTTGTGTTGTGCACAGAGGTCAGGGGAAGGTGAGGCTGTGTGAGTAGGGCACTGATAGCTGCCATTAGCAGAGGATTAGCCAGGGGACTGCTTCCTCTTTGATAGGATTATTACACTTTCCAATTATTGAGTTTCTGATGACATTAAGAAAGTAACCTCAAACCAACAGCAAATGTGTGGACTTCTGATATGGAAGCCTTTAATAGTTTCACTTTCTATCTATCTGTCTTAGAGAAAAGAACAGCTGTGCAAAAGAAGAAAAAATATGCATGAATAAGTATCTTCAAGTTACATATGCACACACATGGTAAGTAGAATATACACAGAATTAAAAACAAAAAAACCCTATGCTTTAAGTGACACTAAGAGCTGACAAAGCCAAAAAAGACATGGAATTGTCAGGTAAGACCGCCTTACTTCATCCATGTCCTGACAAGGCTTTCCAGCACACACTGATGAACTGTTACAGTAGGTCGGTTAACTTCAGACAGCACAGGTAGTCTCCACCACTGGGCAGGGCAGCGGGTTGCTGAGGATTCAAACACTCTCTGAAACAGCCTAATATGCCTTAGATAATCCTGGTCCTGGGGACCCACCTGTGTCTGTTGTTACTTTTTTTCAAACTCAATTTATTTATTGAACACTCAATTAAACTAACAATTGGCCTAATCAAAGCTGTTGAATGGTTTGAACGAGATGGAGATTTAAAGATATGTATGACATTGAATAGAACATCTATTATCTCCAACTTCTTATAAGCTGAAGAATAGTTTAAAAATGTGATTTATCAAATTGTTAGTTCAACTGAGTGTTAATTTATAACTGAGAGCTCAGCTGGAACAAAAACCAGCAGACACTGCTTTAGAAGTGAAGAAACACAACTGTTTTTTGTGACTAAAACCAGTGACATGTGAATTGTAAAAGATAATCAAAACAATTAGAATATATACACATGTGAAGTGAGACAATGTATTTCTTCTGTACTTTTCTTTTTCAAGTATACAAACATTTTTTAACAGCAACCTTTGTTTTCAACCCTTTCAGCTATTTTTATTTATTTTGTTGACAAAAGCCATACTTGTGTTTAATATGCTGGAAAATAAATACGCTGTATGTGTGACATAGTAATGAGATCATTGAAAGGACATAAAATAATGTCAATCATGGGCTTTGTTTTGTTGATTTTTAGCTGAACAGATTCATGTTTACAGTAGCTTTTTACTTTCTGGTTTAGCAGAAATGGACACACCTTGGTTTAGAAGGGTCATCGTTGTATTGGAAATCACACATAGTTGTGTAATTTTGTTCATAATGAACAGTACACAATTTCACTGGAATACTTACAAAAATTAAGAGATTAAAAAATGTCACATAGTCAACAGTCATTACTACAGTTGTTTTGGTTTTAATCACAAAGGACAGTGACTCTTCAAAACTTCTAAAGGATATCTACTGTATTGGGCTGTTTCAGAGAACGTTTGAATCCTCAGCAACCCACTGAGTGAAGTAAGAGGGCAGAGGCGGCCTTACCTGACAGTTTCCTGTCTTTTTCGGTTTTATCAGCTCTCACTGTCACTTAAAACATTTTTTTTTTAATTTCCATGTTTTTTTGCTGGAATGCTGAGTTAAGATATCTGTATTCATATCCAATGGAAAGTACATGATTTTTCTCCATTGTAGGTTTCTCTGCGTAAGTATTAGGTTTGCAAACCATCTTAGTATTTGCAGCATCCTCTATTATTAAAACAGACATTTCCAAGTATCCTGACATTTCAAATACATTACACACGTATACAGAGGCTTCTCATTAATACACAGGGCATTTTTATTTTCTGTTTACTTATGTGGAGTCTGTGCAATGATGTGGAATAATAATAATAAAACAAAAAGTTGAAGGGAACAACACTTTACAAATGTATCAAATAACTGCTATAAAAACGGATTTGCAATATTAGTATAAAATATATAATTGATTGGACTATTCCAATCATGTTATATTCATGTTAAGCTTTGAATATAAGATGAACTAAACCACACATACCAGGAAATAAAGTTAACATGCAAAACAGCACACAGTGTAAATAATGGTAGAAGAAGAATAGAAGACCTGCTTACCATATATGTTTTCTTTTCACATTTAATAATGCACTTATTTTACAGCCACATGTACTGAACAGGCTTTTTTTTTGCAAACTGTGTATAATTGAAGTAAGTTGCAATATTATTACTGGAGAGTGAACATCTGCATAGCAAATAATATTATTACTGGAGAGTGAACACCTGCATAGCAAATAATATTATTACTGGAGAGTGAACATCTGCATAGCAAATAATATTATTACTGGAGAGTGAACACCTGCATAGCAAATAATATTATTACTGGAGAGTGAACATCTGCATAGCAAATAATATTATTACTGGAGAGTGAACATCTGCATAGCAAATAATATTATTACTGGAGAGTGAACATCTGCATAGCAAATAATATTATTACTGGAGAGTGAACATCTGCATAGCAAATAATATTATTACTGGAGAGTGAACATCTGCATAGCAAATAATATTATTACTGGAGAGTGAACATCTGCATAGCAAATAATATTATTACTGGAGAGTGAACATCTGCATAGCAAATAATATTATTACTGGAGAGTGAACATCTGCATAGCAAATAATATTATTACTGGAGAGTGAACATCTGCATAGCAAATAATATTATTACTGGAGAGTGAACATCTGCATAGCAAATAATATTATTACTGGAGAGTGAACATCTGCATAGCAAATAATATTATTACTGGAGAGTGAACATCTGCATAGCAAATAATATTATTACTGGAGAGTGAACATCTGCATAGCAAATAATATTATTACTGGAGAGTGAACATCTGCATAGCAAATAATATTATTACTGGAGAGTGAACATCTGCATAGCAAATAATATTATTACTGGAGAGTGAACATCTGCATAGCAAATAATATTATTACTGGAGAGTGAACATCTGCATAGCAAATAATATTATTACTGGAGAGTGAACATCTGCATAGCAAATAATATTATTACTGGAGAGTGAACATCTGCATAGCAAATAATATTATTACTGGAGAGTGAACATCTGCATAGCAAATAATATTATTACTGGAGAGTGAACATCTGCATAGCAAATAATATTATTACTGGAGAGTGAACATCTGCATAGCAAATAATATTATTACTGGAGAGTGAACATCTGCATAGCAAATAATATTATTACTGGAGAGTGAACATCTGCATAGCAAATAATATTATTACTGGAGAGTGAACATCTGCATAGCAAATAATATTATTACTGGAGAGTGAACACCTGCATAGCAAATAATATTATTACTGGAGAGTGAACATCTGCATAGCAAATAATATTATTACTGGAGAGTGAACATCTGCATAGCAAATAATATTATTACTGGAGAGTGAACATCTGCATAGCAAATAATATTATTACTGGAGAGTGAACATCTGCATAGCAAATAATATTATTACTGGAGAGTGAACACCTGCATAGCAAATAATATTATTACTGGAGAGTGAACATCTGCATAGCAAATAACTTGCACAGCACAATAATCTGTGACCCCTGTTTGTACCCATTTTCTTAAATTATTATTATAATATATAGATGTATATGATTCACGATAGGAAACAAAATGCTTCATTATAGAGTCGAGGCCCTTATCCACATAACATATTGTGTGTGTGTGAGTGTGTGTGAGAGTGTGTGTGTGTGTGTGTGTGTGTGTGTGTGTGTGTGTGTGTGTGTGTGTGTGTGTGTGTGTGTGTGTGTGTGTGTGTGTGTGTGTGTGTGTGTGTGTGTGTGTGTGGGTTTTTTTAATGCCTGCCCCTCCTGTCAGTCTTCTCTCTTCAAAATGCTGTTTTTTTAATTATAATGATGTGTATAATTGGTGTATTTATACAGCATGCAAATAAGGTGGTTTAATTTATGGCGACTGAGTTCAGAACTTGTTAATTCCTGTTTAATTATTATTATTTATTTCATACAAGAAGCCCTTATCCAGTGTGACTTAACTGTTACAGCTGTCACAAAAAATATACGTTTTAAGAATCACAGAATGCCAGCATTGTGCTCAACTTGGAATTGTAACTGTAGGAAATTGTACCTAGGATTTAATTTTGAACAGCAAAATATATGCTTACCTCAGTATTGCAATTTGTGTTTTGAACTATGAAAACTGGCACTGAAAAATTGCTGGATTTCAAATAAGACGAGCTGTTGTTGAAATTGGTTTTGAAATGAGCGGACTTGCAAGTCTTTTTTTTCACACAACACTGGAGTTTAATTTGATGTACAACCCACGGTGAGTCTGAGATGTTGTGTAAATTTATATACGTAGCTTGTGTAATCGTGGGTATTTATTAAGGACATGCATCGTTAATCAACGAAATAGGTTTTATTTAACCCAAAATAAATTCTACCGTCCCATGCACAACAGTTCAACCTTGTTGTGTGTCGGTCTCCAGTCTAGACCACAAGAACAAAGCATGAAGTAATGTCCTGTCAAATAATGCAGTAAGTAAACAACTTTACTTTTTAGACTAGGTTCCGCTAGCAAAAGCAACAAGGCTTAAGCAGTATTACAAAAATAAGTTACCAATTCTCTTAAATGATACAAATAAAACATAATAAATGTGGTTCATCTATTAACATAAACACACTTTGCTGCTATACGCTGTTCAGCTTTATATTTCTGCTTACACTAGGATAAAAAATTGATGAGTCTATTATTTTTTGTTGCAGGTTTGTATTTTATATTATTTTGTTTTTTAATGCAGCCCTTGCTTTGTAAAAGAGAGTTACTGCATAGCAGGTCTGCAGTTAGACACTCTGCATCACTCCTCAGCTCGGCTCACCCTCCACCTGTGTGTGTATTGCCTCACCCTGTGTGAGGCGCCTGCCTGCAGGAACTGAGATCGCTACGATATATATACAACTGTGGACAAAAGTTTTGCATCACCTAGAATTTCAGGATTTCAGGTTCATATATATATATATATATATGAACATAATTTAGAACTTTTATTTAACATCATGTAACCAAAGAAACTACAAAATTATATTGCAAAAGTCTACTGGAAACCACATTAGTAGTATTTCAGTTTTCCGTTAAGTATCTGGAAAATTGCAAAGCGGTGTGTAATTCAATATGTTAAGGTAACATTATTCAGCAGGTTTCATCCGATGAAGCTAAATGAGTTAATTCTATAGGGTGATGCAAAACTTTTGGCCATAGCTCATGCCACAGTCCCTATATGGGCGGGACAGTCCCGATTTCCTAGCAAATGTCCCAAAAGAGCTGTGCTCTTTGTGCGGCTGACACATCTGCTAATCACTAACTTATACAAAGGTAAGAATGCTTCATTGTGTCTATTTTTACTGTCATGATGGTTATGTGGTGCTGAGTTTTGGAGGTGTGGCAGGGCAGGGCCCTGTCTGTAAATATTGTGCTGTGGTGATTTGGTGGTGGTTGGCAGGGATGTGGTTAATTTCCTATCCCTGCCAAAATACATGTGAGAATGTGGCTGGAGCTAATTGAATAATTGATAATTAGGCTCCAGCCACATGCTATAAAAAAGGGGGAAATGACTTTGTTTGGGGGAGGTGTTTTGGGGTGGGTGTTACTGTGTACGTTTGGTATAAAGGTCAGTGAAGGCTCTGCCCAGCCTGAACAGTTTTCGGTTGAATCCTTTTATTTCTGGCTCTGCGAGCCGTGTCTTTTTTGTTTGACTTTTTGTTGATTAAACAGCGCAGCAGTGCTTTCACTGCAGTTTATTGTCTCTGAGTTTCTGTCCTCCCGGCTATCCTGTCACAGGAGGATATGTCTATTATATGATGAGTGTTTTTTGCATGACCCCCCCCCCCCCCCACCCCCCCCCACCGTTAAACAGTTTCCAAATGTTGGCAAGTATGCATAACTGTATGCTGTATAAACCATATATATCATATACTCTAGCACTGTAGCTTTGCAACCATGGGCCATATTTTCAAAGCTCTTACACCAGTCTTTACATTTTCTTATAGGCGAAACAAACTTGATGCTTTATGCACTTTTGTGTAAAAATGAACAAATTCTTTGATGTAAAGTAACATCCTTAATTGTTTTGTGGTTCTGTACAATGGACAGATATCCAGTACATACATGTCTGTGACAGGATAGCCAAAGTGAGGAGACTCAGAGACAGGAAGTGCAGCAAATAAAATACTTTTAATTAAATAATAATCAGCACACAAAACAAAAGGGCACAATGGCCAAATAAAAACACACAAAACAGTCTAAACCATAGCTAATAAATAACTGGCAAAAACACAGCTAACACATTCTTACTCTCACTCTCACTATTATTCTCTCTCACTCTCACTCTCACTCTCATTCTCACTCTCACCCTCACCCTCAATCTCATTCTCACTCTCACTCTCACTCTCATTCTCATTCTCATTCTCACTCTCACTCTCACTCTCAATCTCAATCTCAATCTCAATCTCAATCTCATTCTCATTCTCATTCTCAATCTCACTCTCACTCTCACTCTCACTCTCATTCTCACTCTTATTCTCACTCTCACTCTCACTCTCCTCTACTAAACAGGTCCTCTCATTCTCACAAACGCTCACCAACTAACACTCCCAACCACTCCCTTTTATACAGGTACTGCAGAGAGAGAGAGAGAGAGAGAGAGAGAGAGAGAGAGAGAGAGAGAGAGAGAGACTTTTAAGATCCTTTCTTTAAACATTCCAAATAAAATCCATTAAAATTCAATAAATGTAAAACACAACAAAAGTTAAGATTCCTACTGCCTCAGCAGAAATAAAATAATCCTATGTTCTCCTTAAAAACATATTTTAAACAAAATAAAAGGATCATAAAAAAATCAATAAAAAACACAATGTTTTTTTTTCTGTTAAAAACAGATTAAAGCAAAAATAAAAACACTGCACAAAAATTAATTAAAATTAGAACAAAAACTGGAGCTCCCCCTATCACTCACAACACACAAGGCGTCTCCCACACACCACCTCTCCTGGAAGTCCTCCAGGTTACTGACCAGTTTAAAATACTCAAACTCTACTCTGATCTGGCTGACCACGAGCACCCTGAAATGAACCACTAAGCTGGTCAGTCAAGAACCAGAGAGTTGATTTTTCCTTATCTTTAAAATAGCCAATTTTGCCTGTTTAATTAAAACATTAATAAGAACAGACCTGTTTTTCATTTTAAAACTGTACCGAAACCCAAAAATAAAAAGCTCCTTACTAAAAACAACCCCTAAATTATTCAGGATTACCTGCAGTAAAGTAAAAAGTGGTCGCAGCTTCTCGCACTCACTGTAGGCATGAAAAAGAGTTTCCTCTGCTCACTAATACTGGGGTCCACTCTATGGAGAAACCTGCCGGAGGACACAGTGCAGTGTAAGAACATAAGAAAGTTTACAAACGAGAGGAGGCCATTCGGCCCATCTTGCTCATTTGGTTGTTAGTAGCTTATTGATCCCAGAATCTCATCAAGCAGCTTCTTGAAGGATCCCAGGGTGTCAGCTTCAACAACATTACTGGGGAGTTGATTCCAGACCCTCACAATTCTCTGTGTAAAAAAGTGCCTCCTATTTTTTGTTCTGAATGCCCCTTTGTCTAAACTCCATTTATGACCCCTGGTCCTTGTTTCTTTTTTCAGGTTGAAAAAGTCCCTTGGGTCTACACTGTCAATAACTTTTAGAATTTTGAATGCTTGAATTAGGTCGCCACGTAGTCTTCTTTATTCAAGACTGAACAGATTCAATTCTTTTAGCCTGTCTGCATATGACATGCCTTTTAAGCCCGGAATAATTCTGGTCGCTCTTCTTTGCACTCTTTCTAGAGTAGCAATATCTTTTTTATAGCAAGGTGACCAGAACTGCACACAATATTCAAGAGGAGGTCTTACAAGTGCATTGTACAGTTTTAACATTACTTCCCTTGATTTAAATTCAACACTTTTCACAATATATCTGAGCATCTTGTTAGCCTTTTTTATAGCTTCCCCACATTGTCTAGATGAAGACATTTCTGAGTCAACAAAAACTCCTAGGTCTTTTTCATAGATTCCTTCTCCAATTTCAGTATCTCCCATATGATATTTATAATGTACATTTTTATTTCCTGCGTGCAGTACCTTACACTTTTCTCTATTAAATGTCATTTGCCATGTGTCTGCCCAGTTCTGAATCTTGTCTAGATCATTTTGAATGACCTTTGCTGCTACAACAATGTTTGCCACTCCTCCTACTTTTGTGTCATCTGCAAATTTAACAAGTTTGCTTACTATACCAGAATCTAAATCATTAATGTAGATTAGGAATAGCAGAGGACCTAATACTGATCCCTGTGGTACACCACTGGTTACCACACTCCATTCTGAGGTTTCTCCTCTAATCAGTACTTTCTGTTTTCTACATGTTAACCACTCCCTAATCCATGCACATATGTTTCCTTGAATTCCAACTGCGTTCAGTTTGAGAATTAATCTTTTGTGCGGGACTTTGTCAAAAGCTTTCTGGAAATCTAAATAAACCATGTCATATGCTTTGCAATTATCCATTATCGATGTTGCATCCTCAAAAAAATCAAGCAAGTTAGTTAGACACGATCTCCCTTTCCTAAAACCATGTTGACTGTCTCCCAGGACCCTGTTACCATATAGGTAATTTTCCATTTTGGATCTTATTATAGTTTCCATAAGTTTGCATATAATAGAAGTCAGGCTTACTGGTCTGTAGTTACCTGGTTCAATTTTGTTACCCTTTTTGTGGATCGGTATTACGTTTGCAATTTTCCAGTCTGTCGGTACCACCCCTGTGTCAAGAGACTGCTTCATGATCTTGGTTAGCAGTTTGTAAATTACTTCTTTCATTTCTTTGAGTACTACTGGGAGGATCTCATCCGGCCCAGGGGATTTGTTTATTTTAAGAGCTCCTAGTCCCTTTAACACTTCTGCCTCAGTTATGCTAAAGTTATTTAAAACTGGATAGGAACTGGATGACATGTGGGACATGTTGTCAGTATCTTCCTTTGTAAAAACTTGTGAAAAGTAATCATTTAATATATTTGCTATTTTTTTCTCTTCATCTACCATTTTGCCATTTGTGTCTCTTAAACATTTAATCTCCTCTTTGAATGTTCTCTTGCTGTTGTAATATTGGAAAAACATTTTGGAACTGGTTTTAGCTCCCTTAGCAATGTTCATTTCTATTTCTCTCTTGGCCTTTCTAACTTCCTTTTTGACTTGTGTTTGCAGTTCCGTGTAGAATCCTCCACTGCAGTTCTCCCCTTCCACATCGGCCTGTGCCCCTCCTTTACATGTAAGTAAGCTCTCCACTTGGAGTCTACCAGACCCCTTAGCCTACTGTACTCTGTGGCTTTAACACACAGTTTGTATATATTTTTGCTATACCACTGAGTATACCATTTTTCTCCTATTCAGATGTCTGTCTGTCTGTCTGTCTGTTGCTCTTTCTGCCTCGCTTCCTTGCTCCATCTCTCGCTCTCTGTTTGATTTCTGTCTATGGCTGGTGCTGCATCTCTCATAAATAAGTTGGCCGCAGTGTTTATTTATCTCTGCAGCAGACAGTTGTTTCCTTTTGTGCTCTGTGATGCTGGCTGTAAGTATATTTTACTACTTTCTCGTGCCTGGGAGTGAGGGACGCAGGCAGCCTTCTTGGTTTAAATGTTATCATTTTGTCTGTATTCTCGCAGCTAAAAGGCTACTGAAATGGGCTGGGCAATCAATTCTAGAGATCTTTGGCAGTGACTCAGGAAGACAGGCCATCATTAGTCCTGCTACTGCTGCTATTCAGCTGTCATACCTTAAAGTGCAATTTCCCTTTCCCCCGGCTACAAATCTTTTTATACTTAAGAACAAGCAACTGCTGCAGCCCTAATGGGGCCGAGTAGATGGCCCAAATTAATGAGGAAAAAACCAGTGCCGGTCGAAACAATGTGCCTGTCTTCTGATCCAGTGACAGCACATGCTGCTTGAGCAGCTCTGCAGACACATCCATGTGGAAAAGTACTGCAGTTTAACTGCAGTGAAAGTGCTTTGTATCAGGTGTATCACTCCAGTTACTATAGGCATCAAAACATAATATTATACCAACAGATGTGTTTTAGTTAAATAGGAATTGTTTCATCTCTACAGGAACATGACAGAATAATGCATTATCCACATTTTATTGTTATTATTCGGTAAAGTTCCAGGTTTGTTATGTAACAGACTTTTGTCAAGTTTTGTGTATCTGTAGAGAAGTAGAACTTTTTTTCTTTTTTTGGTCGCACTGTTATGTATTCTTGGTACATGTGACAGAGTCTTACAGTAGTTTTAAGTCTGTTCTGCTGAATATAAGCAGCACTGTTGAATGTACTGCAAACAGCAATGTGCAAGTGTAGTGGAAGTGAGTATAGGGCAGCAGAATCCAGGGCATGGAACCGGGCAGTTGGAGAACACCACCATACTTCTGTAGAGATTATGAATTGCAAGAACCCCATGATTTAACACTAGAACCGGCACAGTTATACTCATACCTAAAACGCCACCAGGAGTCATTATGATGGTTACATTTTAAACAACATCAATTTTAAAATGAAAGCCAATCATATCAAACATCTGCATAGCTGAAATGCTGTATTTAAATCAATACTTAAACAAAAAAGGGCTTATTAAGCACTTCTTCAAAAAATGAAAAACTGTAATAAAATATTTCAAAAGAAACTAGTGTGCAAACAGGTATATGTACATAGAAAACTGTAAAAATGAATGAAGTTTTTAATTTAAAATGAAAGTGTGTTTTCTCTTGCGTGTGGCACTCGGTGCAGCACTCAATCCAGGTTGAGCTGCAGTACTTTGCTGCTTTGTAGTTTTCTGATCGAAATGTTTCTACTGAAGAGTTGTGGCTAGCTTCAGGATTAAATCTCTCCTACTAATATTTTCCCCGGTGCATTTCTCGTACAAAACGAAGGAATTGATGGCTGACAGGTCCAGTAGAGATAACAGCAGGCTTGTATAAAAAAATAAAATAGAATATTTTAAAAGGCAGTCACAATGACAGCTTTGGCAGTTCTAGGTAGGTGGGATAATAACTTCCTTATTTTCATGATCCTGCCTTTCAAACACTATAGAATAATAGATGAGTTTCAGTGAGTCACAGGAAAATTATTCCTTCTAGGGTTTCTGTGATGTCATAAATTGAGACCGAAGTTCTATGTAATTATCCGTTAGTGCTTCATCTTCAGGAATTATCACTTTTTGAAGTCACTACTGTAGTATTACATCTTCCCCCCCCCCCCCGAATTGCTCAGGATGCAAATATAGCTTTCATCCATGTATTTTATATATGTGTGTACTGTTGAAGACAAAAGTAGTTCGCAGTTTTAAAAAAAAAAGGAGGAAAAAAACACAAAATAAGATTTCTATCATTTCTAATTATTCTATTGAAAAATATCAATTAAAGAAGATTCAGCTTTATAATAAAACACCACATTATTATACAACATGCATAAAATGAAGCAAAAACTAATTTCATACATTGACAAAAGTCTTTGGGCAATCAACATATTTGGTATGAAACCGATTCGTTTCTAATTATTGACAAGTATCCTGATTGAAACCCAACACCTAATGATAATTATAGACCAAATAAATACATAATAAAGTGCTAAAAAAAAATGGAAATTTGATTCAAAAAAAGCAACTAAAACAGTTAAAAATAAAGAGTACAGCTACAATCTCAAAATGACAGAGATATGACAAAATGAAAACAAAGAAACTACCAGAAAAATAGCAGAAAGACTCTGTGGCAGGCTGGCAAGTGGATAAAAGCCCAGAGACAGTCTGTAGTTCAAAAAAATAATTATTTTATTATAAATACACAAAAATAAAAGGGCACAAGGGCCAAAACAAAGCAATTTAAACACAAAAAGAAAGACAAAAAGCAAAAATAACAATTTCCAGCACCTTCACTGGATTTATAAAAATTCAAAACTCACACACCAAAAACCACCAACCTGCTTCCTCAGCTCCCTCCTCCTAAATGAGAAGCAGAGGCCTCCTTTTATGTCAGGTGGCTGGGCGCTGATTGATCGTTAATTAACCTAATCAACTAATCAACCCCAGCCACCTGAACATAATAAACCCAGGCAGGTAGGGGAGATTATCCCCATCCCTGCTAATTTAAAAAGGGCAGAGCTTTGCTCTGCCATAGACTCAGTTTACCAAAAAGCACTGTGTGGCTAACACAGGAGAACAGGAACTAATGCAACTAGCTCCTGGTGTGGAAGAACAAGAAAGATTTCTGCAAAATCTGGAAGAAGAATCATTCAATCAGCTTGGCAAAATCCTCTGATTACTGCAAAAGATTTGACACATCAATTGAGTGAAGATGGTTAAAAATGCATGAGTGAACAATTCAACAATACCTTAACAAGATGAATATCCATTGGCTAAAACTAATATGCAAACCTTTGCTAAAAACAATATACAAAAGAAAGCGTTTAGAAATTTTCATTGAATCCAATTACTGGAGAGATCGAGTCAGCTTTGGCAGAAGCTAAAGCAATTACACTGGGCACTGCTTCTGCTGTTCAGGCTGTGCATACAGTACCATCACGTTCCAGAGGGAGGTAATAGCACTTAACTAGTTACCCCAAATGCCCTGCTCAAAAGGCTCACTGCAGACAGTCTGCTAAAGGGTTAAACATTTTGCTAAAGTATGTCACAGTACACAACCCACATGCCATGTGTGTGAAGTTACTGTACCTGTTGTGACTGTTTTAAGTATAAACACAAGTAACTCTACACAAATGAGTGGAAAACTGTTTTGTAATGTTCTCATTTGCATTTCTGGGGGACAACCGTGGCCCACTGCATTGATAGTAGACACAGGTTCAGCTGTTTCAATACTTCCAGAATCAACTGGAAGTACTTTGGGAGCGTGCCTCTTTCTGATCCAAAACTACGTTTATTGACCTACTTACACAAACCAATTTCTGTGCTGGGCTGCCTTCATGCACAGGTGGCACACAATCACTGTTCTGTAGCTGCCAAGTTTTATATCATGCACTCTGGTACCCTTATCCTTGGCATGGATCTCTTTGCTGCTGTTGAGTTGCAAATTGTTAATGGCTCTGTTGCTACCCCGCCACTACCAAGCATGCCTATCCATCAGACATCAGTGACACTTCAACTGAAACCCTTGGGTATGCTGACAAATGTGTGCACAGTTAAGAAACGACCTGATGTGGTGCCGGTCCAACAGAAGCGTCATCGCTTATCATATGCCATGAGGGAGGTTGTATCCGTGAGTTGCAAATGCTGGAATGGAATGGCATTATGAAAAAAAATTAACTCTTTGGAATGAGTTTCACCCATTGTTGTTACAGAAAAAGACGGGAAAAATCAGATTATGTGTTGATCTGCATGAGCCCAATAAGGCTGTAGTAATAGATAGCCACCCATTCCCACACATTGAGAAGGTGTTTGCAGAGCTCCTTGGTGGAACAATGTTCTCCCCTCTTGATTTGCAGAGTGCATACCATCAACTGCAATAACATGAGGACAGCAGGGACCCTACTGCATTCATCACACGTGATGGAGTGTTTTGCTACTGCCGCGTGCCTTATGGACCTGCATCAGCACAGAATGCGAATGTCACAGATCTTGTAATTTCAGAATGACGTCCAGTGCTACCTGGGTGACATAATAGTCTATAGAACAACGTCTGCTAAACATGAAGAATATCTACAAGCTGTTTTGCATCGCATTGACAAAGCTGGTCTGAAAATGAATTTTGCAAAATGCCATTTTAGAAAGACTGAACTTTTGTTTCTAGGACATATAATCTCAGGAAAGGGCCCAAGCCCTTATCCAGACCACATGGTGGCAGTCACACAAGCACCACCGCCAAGGATGTGCATATGCTGCACTCATTCCTGGGTCTGACATCATGGTAGGCCAAATTTATTTCAGGTTATGCCACAGTTATGGAACCTCTCCGAGCTGTAATGCATAACAGTTACTTTGCCCACTATCATGATACTGACAATGGACTTGGGGCAGTGCTGACTCAGATTCATGAGGACAGGACAGAGAAAACAGTGGCATTAGCATCCTGTACACTTACAGAAACTGAATGAAAGTATTCTCCAGTTGAAAAGGAAGCCCTTGCCTATGTCTGGGCAACTGAAAACTGGTGTACTTACCTGGGGCCAAAAATTCACCCTGCTCATGGACCATAGCCCACTGATAACTGTACTGTCTTCAAAGGGTCTTGAACGGGCTTGAATGCAAATTGCAAGACGGTTCGCCCGCTTGCTGTCATTCAACTACAATATCCAGTACAAGCTAGGCTGTGAAAATGTTAATGCAGACTGTTTGCCTCACTTAACCCTTCCAATGACAGTGCTCCACCCTGAAGCAGACGTGGAAGCAGTGGCTCTTGTGTAGGGTGACTTCACTACTATGCTTGCAGAACAGTTCAAGGAAGTGCAGCATGATCTGTTCCACAGAAAGTGCAAAAATACCTAAAAAGAGGATGGCCAAACAATGCAGAAAGCATTGATCCAGCTGTACAAGCCCTTCTTTCGCACCTGGACTGAACTAGCCCTATATGATGGTTCCTGTATGCATGGCACCCAGCAGTTGATTGTCCCTGCAGCTCCAGCCCAAGTTTATTCAACTTCCTCATGAAACTCACCAAGGTGTCGTACTAAAAGAACAGATGACTTGAGATCTCTACTGGTGGCCAGGACTAGACTCACAAGTGGAAGCAGCTGTGAAATTGTGCATTACCTGCCAGCTACTCTTAATTGAGTGTCAGAATACCTCGCCAGGTTCAATTAATCCTCTATTGAATTGCTAGATAGGTAATTTTGTCCTTGTTAAGGGGGCTTTTCAGATTCATAAGGTAGTTAGGTGAAGCTATATCAATTTAGTGGCAATATTCTGTTCTATTCGTTTACTGGGTTATCTCTGCACTGGTTTCTCTCTTTTTAAAACATAATTAACATTTCTTTAATGTTCCACATTTAAAGCCTGATCGCATTCAGGTGTTTTATGAATGATTAATGCAAAGGGCTTATTGAGCTGTTAATCGCTATGATTGCTGCAGTAACTACCTTTGATGGGCGCTCTTTAAATACGACGCTTACTTCCTTCTTGCTGCAAAGAAGATACATTGAAGCATTACTCTTTTGGTTTGTTAGAAAAATAGCATTTACTATGATCTTAAAGTATCCAGTTAACTAAAATACTGACCAAATAAAACTACGGGTTACGAATTAAGAAACGCCTGGTCCGGGTATAGCATCCCACTGAAAAATGCTTGGTCCTGAAAGGATATGTGGTATAGTGAGTTATGTTACAAATGGTTACCATAGATGGCGCTGTTTACTTACAGTCTAATATAGTAGGGAAGGAAGTAGAATGAGAATGCAAGGTTTCTGGATCGCCATTATAGCAGAAACTTATTGTGTGTTCTGACTTCAATACAACACCAATGCTGGAAGGTTATTGGACTGAAGTTCAGCAGGATAATGACCCTAAGCATTCTGTGGAATCTACAAAGGAATTTCTGAAGAAAAAGAAGATTACAGTTATGGATCGGCCATCTCAGTCCCCAGACTTGAATCCCATTGAGATGTTGTGGATTGACGTGAAGGCTGCTGTTGCAAAAAGGAAACCAAAGTCGATTGCAGAACGCAAAGCTGTCTGTGTGAAGAATGGACAAAAATATCTCCGGGAAGATGCCAGGAACTGGTTTCAAAATACAAAAAAAAGAGACTGCAAGCTGTACAGGCAGCAAAGGGTGGGCACACTCAATACTAATTTAAGGGGCCAAATACATTTGCAAAGTATCAAATTCGTTTTTGCATGTTATTTTTCATTTTATGCATGTTATGTAATAATTTGTTGTTTTTTATAAAGCGGAATCTCTGATTTATATCTTTCAATAGAACAATTAAAAATTATATAACTTTGTGGTTTTTCTCTTTTTTTTAAACTGCTCAAATACTTTTCTCTGCGACTGTATAATACTTCTAATAACACAAAATTTACTAATAGTTAACTCCACTTCTAAAAGAACAAACGCATCTGTTATAGCTCTGTAATATTTTTTTGCATTTCATAATTGAGTGTTAAAGCTGTGGCTTGAGTAAAGCATGGCAAACCCATTTGAACAGCTACACTATGTGTTAATTGAATTTTTAGCAAATTTAAGTCATACAGTTATTATAGTTACATGTGTGGTTAATATTAAACACTATAACAATCTAATGAAACAAAAACATTCACACTGATTTCATTGGTTTTAATTTATTATTTGGACACCTTTATGCAATAATTAATAGGATGCTGTTCAAATATATTCAACACAACACATATTTAATAAATCACAGAGGGATTCAGTAATAAGGACACAAGCAATGTATCTCTCAACCACTTAACACATCTTAAACATGATAAGCATTCACCAGGGGTTATACATTTCTTCCAGATCTACTAAATATTTTATAGGGTTAACCTGTTATGTTAGGACATAAAGAATAGTCACTTAGGTTTTAAAAAGTGTGTTCTTATTCTTACTTAACCCCAGTCCCCCTTCAGTCTGATACCTTATTGATATGATACCATTTTGATTTATTTATATGGTGAGCCTGGATTAAATCACATACATTTTGATTTATTTATATGGTGAGCCTGGATTAAATCACATACATTTTGATTTATTTATATGGTGAGCCTGGATTAAATCACATACATTTTGATTTTTTTATATGGTGAGCCTGGATTAAATCACATACATTTTGATTTTTTTATATGGTGAGCCTGGATTTAATCACATACATTTTGATTTATTTATATGGTGAGCCTGGATTAAATCACATACATTTTGATTTATTTATATGGTGAGCCTGGATTAAATCACATACATTTTGATTTTTTTATATGGTGAGCCTGGATTAAATCACATACATTTTGATTTATTTATATGGTGAGCCTGGATTAAATCACATACATTTTGATTTATTTATATGGTGAGCCTGGATTAAATCACAACCATTTTGATTTATTTATATGGTGAGCCTGGATTAAATCACATACATTTTGATTTATTTATATGGTGAGCCTGGATTAAATCACAACCGTTTTGATTTATTTATATGGTGAGCCTGGGTTAAATCACATGCATTTTAATTTATTTCAGGCTGTGGTTTAGGGAGCTTGGTCGCACATTGTTTAGGATTTTCTACCTCTCTGAAAAATTGCCTTTAACTTTTGTACCGCACTTTTGATAACATTTAATGCCAGCTTCCATCCACTTTGCACGGATCAGGTGTGAAACTCAACTGGGAGCTCTTGTAAACTGGATTGCTTGAGATGGCTTCATGCAGTGTGGCTTTTTGAGTTTACAGAGCATAGCAGCTGTTGATCCATTCAATCAGAAATCTTCCGAAATATCAAATGAAATATCAAAGAACTGATATTGCTATTCACTAACCCACATGTGCTTGTCATTGAATTATTATTTGTTTTTACATTTTTGTTACAAGAATAAAAAGTTGCTGTTCCTGAATCCTGAATCAATGCCTGACCAATCAGACTGCAGCACAGGAAGTTAATTGGTGCTAGGAAGCAATGGTGAAATTCTGCAGTGTTTTACTTGAAAAATACAGAATGTATATCTGTAGTTACAGTAAAAACAAGCAAACAAATAATGATAAGGTGTAAAAGTTGCTCAAACTAATAAGAAATAAGAACAGGGATTCTTAATGCCATGGATAGAATAACTTTAAGCAAGACTTTGTGTAAATGTTTTTTATATTAACTTCCAGGATATGCAAATATTCCAATTTTGTTTTGAAATAAATAAATATACAGTATAAAAACATGCAGTTGTCTGCGTTATAGCAGCTGAGTTTAGAATACTTTCAGATGTGTCTCTTGCTAACATAGCTTTTCAGTATAGCTTTAACTGTGGCTCAGTGTCGGTATCTCTCTTTCGCTCTCTCTCTACCTCTACCCCCCCTTCTATTTTGACAGACAAACTTCCATTTGAGTGCTTTTCAAAGACGTTAGTGTTTCTGTCATGTTAGAAATAAAAGCACCCCAGGACCTATCAAATCAGGAGCTGCGTAAAGAAGCATCCAAGCAAAACGAATTCTTCTGCACCACAGAGACACAGAAAAAATAACATCCCCATCCCTAATCTACAGTGAGGCTGTGGCTTGGAGGGGAGACTTGCAAGCAGTTCCACATCCCTGCAGCAGTTTGGGCCGATAGCATCAGCTCATTAGGGACTTTATTGTAGTCAGTAGTGTTTTCTTTCTCTCGCTCTAAATCTGTCTCTCTGCCTCTCCTTTTTAGTTTCACTGAAGCATACATGTGCTTTTGTGGGCTGGAAGCCAAATGAAAGGAGAAGAGCTATGTGTGAAGTACTGCATGTTCTCAGAAGCATGTTTGTATCACACACACTGCACTCTATTCCATAGAACAGAGACACTGGAAGAGATTTGTGTATTTTAACACAAACGCTCAGCTCGAGGCTTTCAAGTTGTTTCTCAGTTGTTAAAAAGGCTATTAAATGTGCCACTGCAAAGAGGCCCCGCAAGACTCCTTCACCAGCCTTTATCTCCTGAGCCCTAGACATCTATCTATCTATCTATCTATCTATCTATCTATCTATCTATCTATCTATCTATCTATCTATCTATCTATCTATCTATCTATCTATCTATCTGTTATCTGTGAACAATGTCTCAAATTTAAAACATGCATGTGCAAAGTGCTTTAAAAATAAAAAAATAAAAACATTGTGTACATATGCATAGTTGTACTGCACCCTCTCTCTGTATAATTGTATTATATTCAAAGAATTGACAGTCATGCATTATGAACCATATACAAATATTAATACACCTGAAAACAAAACAAAAGACATAAATAATCCCCCACTATAATATTAGAATCCATTGATTATGTCATAAGATATATTAGGGTGCTAAGTGAAATGGTTTACCACTTTGACTCAATAGATATTATCACCTATTGACGTTACCATAAATTCTCTTGCACTCCTGAGTATTGTATCATCTGTGTCTCACAGAAATATGCCCCAAGATCAGGGCTGGCCAAACTCTTTTCCCCATTACAGCGGTCAGGGGACCCGGTTAAAAAGTCTGGTAGAGGGACACATTTGGCCCCCTGGCCTAAGCGTGGTGTTTTGGAATTATTCAATGGAGAGGAGCAGTGTCTTCAAGGTGTCAGATAGGACTGAGCTTCAACTGTATTGTGCAATAGTGCAGGGTAGCAGAATATCCCAAATCTTCATTGCACAGACTACAGACCTTCTGGACAATAGGTTGGAGTTGGGGGGGGTGGGGGGGAGTATAAATGAGGGTATAATTAGTCTATAATTAATCTAACACAGAAAATCAGAAGCCCTGATTATAGATTTGAAACATATTAAGATTGTACAATAGACAATACTTTTCAAACAACATCCTTGACTGTTATTCTGATTGAAAAAATCTTACTCACGTCTGACTATCTCTTGCGCATATCTTACTGTCTTGTGCACACGTCTTACTGTCTCGTGCTCACATCTTACTATCTCGTGCGCATTTCATACTGTCTTGTGCGCACGTCTTACAGTCTCATGAGCACCTCTTACAGTCTTGTGCGCTCATCTTACTGTCTCGTGCGCACATCTTACTGTCTCGGTTGTCCTGGAAGAAAACTTGCTTCCTTCTGCTCTGACAATGTTCCCCAACTCTGAAGATTGGTTTCTCCAGCAGGACAATGCTCCATGCCACACAGCCAGGTCAATCAAGGTGTAGATAGAGGACCACCAGATCAAGACCCTGTCATGGCCAGCCCAATCTCCAGACCTGAACCCCATTGAATACCTCTGGAATGTGATCAAGAGGAAGATGGATGGTCACTAGTCATCAAACAAAGCCGAGCTGCTTGAATTTTTGCGCCAGGAGTGGCATAAAGTCACCCAACATCAATGTGAAAGACTGGTGGAGAGCATGCCAAGACGCGTGAAAGCTGTGCTTGAAAATCAGGGTTATTCCACCAAATATTGATTTCTGAACTCTTCCTAAGTTAAAACATTAGTATTGTGTTGTTTAAAAATGAATAGGAACTTATTTTCTTTGCATTATTTGAGGTCTGACAACACTGCATCTTTTTTGTTATTTTGACCAGTTGTCATTTTCTGCAAATAAATGCTCTAAATGACAATATTTTTATTTGGAATTTGGGAGAAATGTTGTCAGTAGTTTATAGATTAAAACAAAATGTTCATTTTACCCAAACACATACCTATAAATAGTAAAACCAGAGAAACTGATAATTTTGCAGTGGTCTCTTAATTTTTTCCAGAGCTGTATATATATATATATATATATATATATATATATATATATATATATATATATATATAGAGAGAGAGAGAGAGAGAGAGAGAGAGAGAGAGAGAGAGAGAGAGAGAGAGAGAGAGAGAGTGGTGGGAAGGGTATGGCCAAAATACCCACTATATATTTCTATAGAACAATAATCACATTTCACCCTCTTATGACTTGGAGGTGGCATTTTAATAATACTAATTTAAATGTTACCAAACTATGAATAAAAATAATTTCACAAAATAGCAAAAAGTCTGTATTAGCACTGATGCTGTATTACTGTATTACTGTGGTCTGTTGATTGTGCTCTGCTGAGTGGTGATGAGGTCCACAGCATAGTTGTCCATCTTCTTGAAGTTCAGGGTGGATGGTGCAGCCTGGCTGCTGCACAAACGGGATGCAGCCAGCTTCAGGTTCCTATAAAGAGTGGATTTCTGCTGCTGCTCACATGTTATCTGCCATAGCACAAGGTAAATCAAGGAAAGTGATGGAGAAGAAATGATTGTTGCTGTCAAAAGGAAATATGATGAGAAACACTAGAAGACCAAGCCAATGCAGTTCCCCCAGCATGCACAACGCAGCTCTGCTGATAAAGTTACTGTTTCTGCACTAATGGATTGGGATGTTTAATAAAGGCACCAGCGTTTGGGACTCAGATGGAATTAATGTAATTTTACCACAAATGAGAAATGAAGAAAAAATAAATCTCTGTATCTAATGAAAATGTGGCATTATCATCATAATACATAATAATAATAATAATAATAATAATAATAATAATAATAATAATAATAATAATAATAATAATAATAATAAAAACAGAACTACTTCCATCTGTTTCACCATAATAACATTGCAGATATACAACAAACTGCTGGATTGAGAGACGTCATCTGTTTTTTAAACTCTTTGAATTATAACAGTAAATGAACATTATAGCATAAAATGTGAGGCAGGATAACACATAGGACTCTCTTATTAATAATGTAAAACATACTGTAATACAATTACAGAATGCGTTTATAGTCAACATACGTGTTTTCTGAAAACAGCACTCAGCAACGCATGGTTAAAACCAGCCCTTTACTGGCCATTGCTGTTTGTATTCTTTTGCTGTTAGCTGCTACATTGAGTTAGTTGTCATAGATCCCCAGTACTAAGTTCTCTATTAGATGTGACTGCTAAGCCACAGTACTGCATTGTCTGTATAGAATTTGATGGATTTAAAGATTTATGAGGACTGATTTTTTTGTATTGAACTCAGCTAGTGGCAGTAAAATGACCAAGTTATCTGTATTGAATTTGCTGGCACCAGGATTCTGGTATTTGGTGTATATACAGTATATGATATGGTTTTAAGATCTCTAGTACTGATAATTCTGTGTTTGCTGTGACGCTTTGACAATGAATGCAGGTGCTGTGGTTCAGTGCTAGTTGCCTACAATATACGTACAATATGTACTGTAGGCTAGATGAGCCAAAGCAACTGTATAATAGTAAGCATCAGCACCATCTTGCATGCAGCAGTATATTGCCAGCAAAATAATATGCAACTTGATCCAAAGTGCCAGATGACTAGATGGCACTGACTCTGTTTCTATAATGACACTATGGGTGATCTAGCCTATGTTACATGTCTCTATGGCAGTATAAGAAGAGAAGCCCCTGAACTCAGATGAAAGCTACTTAACACTGCACTGGAGTGATTGCAATAAGAACCACTCAAAATGATTGCAAAAGCAGAGCATTCAGTTTGACACTACTTAGTCTTGAACGTGTGCTGTTTATTAACTGCTTCTGTAAACAGACACAAGAACATTGAACCCTCATTGGAACCACCTGGCTTCATGAACAACACACCCTGTTTAAATAAAGCATGAGTGAAAATAAAAGGCCCGTGAAATTAGGACGTCCCTGAACTTTACTTTGCGGTGGATAAATCCAACATCATCAATCAGTAAAAAGAAGTGAAATCCCTGGTACTGAACCCTCAAATTGGAATCTGTTTCTTACAAGCTCCCAGCATGGGGGCCTGGTATTATTTGGGATGTGTTTATTCGTAGCAAGCCATTTTATTAGCACCATCACAAATTCATTTCTAAGGTATATTGAAGTTCAATGCATTGAAAAGAGGCAGGTCAAGTTTGAAGAAGAAAGATGTGTGTATGCGCAATGAGCAGCCAAAGTGTAATGCTACTTTTTTTAGCTCATGCAAATGTACAATAACTAGTGGGACGGCAGCTGTTTCTTTGTTAGATTGGATTGAGCAGACTGGCTGAGCCATTGCAGTCCTGAGGCACACTGGCAGGTCCTCTGAGCAGTGCAGCGACAGGAAAAGATGAGAAAAGATATTTCAAATCTGAGCCCCATTGGTAGAAATGCCAGAGGACATGGCGATATAAAATAAAGACTGAGCACACCAAATGATATTGGAATTATGTAACTGGCTTTGGAGTGATTTGGGCACATACATCATGTCTTATTACTCCATGAGCTGAGTGCTGTGAGTTTTAGCCCCCAAGTCATCAGACAGTTTGGTGAATATAAAACAATGAAATGCAATATATTAAAATAGGAAATGTAATTCCCAAGTTGGGGAGCCCCCATGGTTTCACACTTGCCATACGTTCATACTTACTATTTATTTCATAGCTAAATGATATCTGTGAAGGAATGCAGCCTTCCTATAACAATTGCTTTAGTGTAATACCATCCCATACATATTCCCATGTGAATTTGGACCTTGAGGCCTAGAGTGACTGAGGCTGGGCAATAATTGTGAGACTTACTCACTTCCTCGTTCTTATTGGGTTCATCATTCTTACTTTAATTTGATCTGAGGAGCTCAGAAGATAATCAAGAGACTCGGATTATTCTACTATTAAAATGAGGGACAAAGAAATAACCACAGAAATGGTAACACACAAGAGCACACATAAAGGCAAGGGAATGACACCCTCAGTACCCCTGTCCCTCATGACTACACTCCCTTGTGTGTAGAGGACTTCCAGTTGAAATAAAAGTTTTAACTAGTATTGCGTGGATGATAAAGTAGGTATTGGCCATTTCTTTTTGTATCTGGAAGTGACTGAACTCTCAAATAGAAGAGGAGCAGTTGATTGCATTCTTGTGGCAGCAAGGAACAGCTTTATATACAGAACGTGGTCTTAGAAATAGAAAAGTATTTCATTTTGTGAATTTCTGTGGTGCATGTAGTACCATAAACCTGTGCTAATGTTACCAAACCTGTTGACTCCACACAAGTCTCCTGTATGTATAAAGATTATATATTCGAAATCTTTTGGAGGAAGAAAGGTACAAAGAGGTTTGATTACCGCAGTCCATAAAACAGCCAAATGTCCTTACAAGTAATACTAATGCTAATGAAAAAGGATGAGAGGGCTACATTATTAGCAATGCCATCCCATAGTTAATTTAGCCCTTTAGAAAAAAATCAGTCCTTTGCTCTAGCAGTTTGTAATGATGAGGGGCTCAAATTTAGATTGGATGCATAGTCAGCTCCCTCTTTTCCTAACAACTCACTATCATGGGGTTTCTACTTAATGCATTAATTCTATAACTCTTACCTGTCCTACACTTCGTTTCTCCATGCAGGGCTACGTTTGAAACATGTATCTGTATATAACTATTAAAATGGTATCTGGTACCGTGTATATACAAAAATATATATAAAAAAATTACTCTAATGGGCAAGTCTGACCTCACTGTCTGCGTTTCACTTGGGGAAACATTGGCACTTGACTCTGAAAGCTAGAACAATGTAAATACTATGGAGTTCATTACATGTCATTTAGCATTTTCACCCCACAAGGGGAACTGTTTCTCTAGTTTAATGGTACGGTGCTTGCCTGTGAGACGTGAACTTCACTGTTCTGCCTTTCTATTGAATTCAATGGGAAAATTCATTACAGGCTCCGCTGCTATTGTATTGTACTGTGTTTTAATGAGATTGGGATTTAACAGTCACCCGAGAGTCGTAATCTGTAATAGAAAGCAGGAAGCATTAGAGGATGTCAGCTAATATCATTGAGACTGAAGGTGCTGATGCAGGGTGGTCACAGAGCAGGGCAAACAGAGGGCGTCTGGACAGGTATTGCTCTGTAGAAAGAATCGCAATCAGGTACAAGCAGCTGCTAATTTGTACTTAAATTACAGCCAGTAAAATATTTCTGCAAAGCTATGGATAAAGAGAACACAAACAGTCTCAGTTGAATTCCTTTTTGAAACACTTTTTTTTTTTTTTAATAAATATCTAATACACTTCTTATTTCAGGAAAACATATGATCTATTCAAATTATGCAGTGCACTTTTTAATATGCTAATTAATTATTGATAAAATGCTAATTGGTAAAAGCAAAAACCTCTAGTATTTTTTTTAAGGGTGTTCTGTTTTGGTTTAAACTTGCAGTAAAGCAGGGAGCCTGGCGGGCTCCACCTCACTCCACAGCTGCGTGGGTAGAGAAGCATTTAAACTAGAAAGGAAGGGTGGAGAAATCAACAAAAAAAGAAGGGAGACTGCATCAAAACAAGGACAACAACTCAGGTAAGACAACCATTAAATATATTTATCTAAATGCTAGAAGTATCAAAAACAAAATTCTAGAACTTGAATCTACTGCACTAACAGGTAACTATGATGTGATAGGTGTTACAGAAACTTGGTTGTCTAGGAGTGATGGGGACGAATATAATATTTGTGGGTATACACTGTATTGGAAAGACAGGCAGGACAGAAGAGGATTTGGGGTAGCGCTATACATAAGAAACAGTCTTGAAGTCCAGGTGTTAAACCTGGACAAAGAAAATAAAGCCGAATCAATATGGGTCAGAATAACGGACAAAAATTCAAAGGGCATAATAATAGGAGCGTGCTATAGACCACCAGATTCAGACGGTGAGCAAAATAATTGGTTATACAATGACATTAAAAATGCGTGTAGCAAAGGGGAAGCCATACTAATGGGGGATTTCAACTTCCCCCATATAAAATGGGAAAACCCGATGGGTAGCACGACGGATGAAATTGAAATGATGGAAATGACAAATGACTGCTTCCTAACACAATTTGTCAAGGCACCGACTAGAGAGGAGGCATGCCTTGATTTAGTCTTTTCAAATAACGAAGACAGAATAACTAAAACAGAGGTCAGAGAACCACTAGCAATCTCAGACCACAACATGCCTACCTTTCACTGCGTCCACGATGCCTACCTTTCACTGCGTCCACGATGCCTACCTTTCACTGCATCTACAATGCCTACCTTTCACTGCGTCCGTGATGCCTACCTTTCACTGCGTCTGCGATGCCTACCTTTCACTGCATCCACGATGCCTACCTTTCACTGCGTCTATGATGCCTACCTTTCACTACATCCACAATGCCTACCTTTCACTGTGTCCACGATGCCTACTTTTCATTGAGTTCAATCTACCACCTATAATATTATCAGCAGCTGCAACAATGTAGAACAAATATAGTACGGTGGTCTAGCACTCCTGTAGGAGGACCAAGGCACTGCAGTGTTCTTTTAAAGCCTTAACACTAGAAATGTGAATTGGAATCTGAAATTCCTTTTTCTTTCTTCATTGTGTCTTTCTGTCTTTCAATGCAGTGTAATACCCATTTCAAAGTTGAGTGAAAAAAATACGAAGGTGCTAGAAAGAGAGGACCCAGTAGGAAATTTCACATCCTTTTTGGAAAATGTCAAGGCAGGCTGTCAGGCATGGCAGCGTGTGAGAGTCTCCTTGTGTGTGTGTGTGTGTGCAGGGGGGGGGGGGGGGGGGGGCGGGGCGAGTGTGAGATCAGGACCATCAGGAGACAATAATATGCCAAAAGCAGTAGCGCTATACAAATCTGTCAGCCTTCAAGTTCACGATGTGGTGTGAGCCGTCCAAGTACAAAGGTTAACAAACCATTCAAATGCTTTAAAAACAGATACGTGTAAAAACCTAAACCACCTTGTGATGCCGCTCTCTTTCATAGCCAAAAATACTTTCCCTTTGAACTTGTTTTTCCCCTTTCCTCTGGCAGGAGACTTTAACACTGCCCTGTTGGCAGTCCCAAGGTTGCTCAGTTGATTTGGAATGAGTTCACTGAATGGAACTCTATAAATACCCCTTGTCGGGTTCGATCACTGTTAAGACTGACGCGCACAGCCCCTCCAGCGTTCCCTGTGTACTTGCAGTGCTCTCTGTCCAAAAGGATAGGGTTTAAATATCAGATTCATTCCATAGCCTGCTCTCCAGATCATTTCTCCAGAGCAAAGGGTCTGGATCATACACTTTCTGACTGAGTTACAGGATCTGGATGATTCAACTCCACTCATACACTCCAGATCATACACTGACTAGATCATAAGACTTGAAGTGTGAAAATTTCAGCTGTTCAGGTAAATTCCCCTCATTTATAACCCCATACTGTTGCGAGTTTTAACAGCAGGTTGCAGGTTTCAAGGGAAAGAGCAATATTTGCACTACAGCTGGGCAGGTATAGCTATAGTTTCCCTGCTTTAACTTAAACAAATTGTACCACCAACAAGGCCTGCACAATGCTCAAAAGACTAAACTATGGAAGATCGTAGTGAAGGAAGTGCATTACTATACAAGAGTTCATTACATTCCTCCCTTACTTAGCCAAGTGCTGTCTAAAGCACACACACATCCATTCAAGCACCATCACGGGGTGGTTTCCTTTCCATTGGGTGCCTCTGTAAGGAACTGCCATGTCTCAGCTGAGCACCGAACCCTGATCTCCAGGTTCAGAGGCACTAGTTTGATTTTCAAAGATGACTGACTCATAACACCATTTAATAAATGATGTAACAAACATGTAGCTACAGTTAATATACTACCTGCACCTTCAAGTGTTTTAGAAACAAATTAACAGGCGAAATAAGGGGGGGGGGGGGGGGGGGGGGGGGGGGGGGGTGTCCTCTCCCCAAGTAGGGTGGTTCTACTGCAGGATCTCGTGACCCCTCCCTGCCACCACTCCAACTCTCACTGACATTCTGTTACTGCAAGCTGCTACTGACCTGCGCTTTGTGATAGCCATCTCTGTGTTGATTGAAAGGCTGCTACTGACCTGAGCTTTCTGAGAGCCATCTCTGTGTTGATTGAAAGGCTGCTACTGACCTGCGCTTTGTGATAACCATCTCTGTGTTGATTGAAAGGCTACTCTATCCCCTCAGACTCTCATCTCGGCTCCTTGCTGCCTTGAGCTATGTGATATGCAGTAGCACTGCAAAAACCTGCTCTTTGCCCCAGGGGAAAGAGGGGCAGATTCAGCTTGCACATGAGGAGGTCACTGGTAAGGCACGCCGCAAAGAGGTTAAACAGAGGTCCTGCTGACTGTTGGCACTTTTTCAAAAAAGGTGTTAACCCCACTTGCCAATGTAAACCTGGCTCTGCTGAATTCTTCTTACCCAGGTTAATACAGGCACTGCTCCCTGACCCCAGAACATGGCTTCTGGGCATCCCTGTAAACAGGTTGATCATCTTAAAGTCCAGCTATAACATAAATAAACCATGGAAACACCCCTCACCGTGTTAAATCAAGACCCTTTGATGATACTGGAACTACCGTATAAAGAATATGGCATTAAGAATAGGTCATGGGTTTAAACCTTGCTCCCAGCTCTCATCCTCCCCCAGGTCACCTACAGTACTCATTAATCTAATTAAATGACTAGTGTGAACTCCCTGCTGGATTAAATGCCATTTCAAAATAGCACACTGAGACAGGAAATAAGTTTTGGCTGGAATAGTTAGAAAAGCATGGGAAATAATGATCTAAGCAGTGTAATAAAGTCAGTCAGGGCTACTCTGTAAACATGAGAATCCAGAGAGCCTTCCTTCCTCTAGAGGGGTCAGTCTGACTACAGGGGAGCCAGAAAGAGAACTCAATTGCCCAGAAGGCCTTAGGTTTCGCAACCAGCTGAAATGTTTAAGTGACTTGACAGGCGTCTACATTGAGGGTGATTGTGAGCCTTTTAAAAAGGGACAGGGTGAACCCATCTGAGAGAGAGAGAGAGAGAGAGAGAGAGAGAGAGAGAGAGAGAGAGAGAGAGAGAGAGAGAGAGAGAGAGAGAGAGAGAGAGAGACTGACTTTTAAGATCCTTTATTTAAACATTACAAATAAAATCCATTAAAATTCAATAAAGGTAAAACACAACAAAAGTTAAGATTCCTACTGCCTACTGAGACATCTAAAGAAACAAACTTGTTGTCTGTGAAGAAAGTATCTGCAGTCTGGGTGAGTGTTTATGTTCTGTGTGAACGTGAACACATTCATGTTTTTGTTATGGGTAAATGGCTTAGCCGTCTCGTGTTTAGCTAGGACCGAGTGACCAAGTATAGCTAGCACCTTCTAAGGAAGGTAGGCTGTTTATTTTATTTATTTTGTTTTGTTTTATGTCCCTGAACTGTATAAAGAACACCACAAGTGTTGTTGCACTGCAATTGAAATCTCCTGCCTGTGTTTATCACAACGATATACCACACCGCAGGGCAACCGCGTCACAGAAGAAACAGCTTTTATAAAAGCATAGCAAAGTGTCATAGAGCATAGTGAAAGCATGGTAAAGCATAGGTAAGCATTGCAAAGACCAATGAGATATGGTGAAGCATATTTAAAAACATGGGAAACCATGGGAAACTATGATAAATGCATAGTATAACCATGGGGAAATGCATGGGAAAGCTGCAAAAATACCAGGCAAAAATACTGTGGTAAACCTTTATAAAGGAGGGATTGATAGAGAAAGCACATGTGGATCTTAATGAAACATTTCAAATAAGAACAAACCTGGGTATTTGAATTACTTACTAAAGACACAGGTGGAATGAAGACACTTACACACACTGCTAGAGATGTAAAATTAAATTCATTTCATAGACCTAATAGAAGGATAGTAAACAGGTTAATAAAGAACAATTAGGGTACAGGCTATATTAGAAATGTAGATGATATAAACAATCCTTGTATCATTTTAAAATATTGAAGACAAGTTATTTTTAGGGTGCTTTTAGGGTTACGATAATACAAGGCTGTTCTATATACAAGCGCTATCAATCAGCACAAGAATGGAGTGTAGGGATGCTCCCCTGCTCCGTGAAAATATATTTTAATTACTAAATAAAGGAGAACGGATCTAAAATCTCACCGGTTCCTCTTATTACATCCTGCTCTCTTGAGTAATCTCGAAACAAATAATCACCAGAACAGTATTAATTAAACAGAATTACTTAAGGAGTTTCTCAGCCCAGTGTTAGAGTTTAATTTCCTTCCCGCTAGTATTCAGTATCCGCTGAGGATATGCTGTTGCATCGCTCTTAACCTTTAACACCACTCCAGCTGTCTACCTTTCAGCACTTTCTGCATTAACAGCTGTTTTCTCAAATGTTCTGCATCAGATGTGTCCATATCTATCCTTGGCTGACGGTTCAGATGAAATGTGAAGGACTGAGAGACCTTTTGAAGGGTGGAAGATACATAGAATCTGATTGGAAGAAGCTTTCATACAGCTGTGGTCGACCCAAGATGTTGAACAGTCAATCCCATTTGTCCTGAGATAGATGAGGATTCGGTAAGTGTGCAGGTAAGGTAGGGTGGTGTAGACGGGAGAACTGCCTCTGCAATCATGATATCACTGCTCTGCGAATGTCACGGCTACGTCTGGGCAAGGTGTCTGTTACTGAAGCTCAATGGTAGAAGAAACCGTAAATTTTTAAATCCAAACTACTGTGTAAATGAAATAATCGACCTGCGGCACAAATTCAGCTGTGTGATGAATAAAAGCTGCACCTCCCTGTCAGGAGGTGAGTGGCGTGGGTGATATAATGAATGTCCAGACAGTACTGTGCTGTGCTGTGAGGCTTGTGCTCAGGGGTGTGTGCTGGCTCCATGGCTGCAGCTCCCTTTAACTCATCCTCTGCAGACACAAAAACAACAAGCAGAGCTCTCTGGCGCATCACTAACTCCAACGTAAGGGGCCTTGCTCATGCAGCTGTGTCCCCTTTGTACTGCCACACTCCTGTGATCAGCCCAGAGCCACGCTCTATCCAATCGCTGTCTACCCAGCAGCTGATCACCATGTATTTGTTTTGCTACGCACTTCCTCCAAAATGGCCGACTTCCGGTTCCCACCTACCATCGAGTCACCCCGTCTATGGGAAAGCGTAACACCAACTTTACACAGCGCCCTTGCTGGTCGGGAGGGAGACCAGCAGCTCAGATTCCTTCTCTCTCTGTCACACTCCCTAAGAAAGAAAGACAGACAGAATGATAGAAAAACCAGCAGGCTTCAAAAATACATACAAACGATGAGTTGTTATGGTGATTATAGTTTTAAAAGCAACAGCCGGTGAAATTGTCACCTTGACAACACCTACCTGAGGTCACGAGTGTTACAAGTGCTAGTCTTCCCCTCTCTTTCATCCAGTTAATTTCAGTGCACTTACATCACGGTTAAAAGGAGATAATTAGTCCTCACCAAAGTAGGGCTGTATGTGAGTCATGCTGCAGCATTCTTAAAATACAAAAGAGGATTCTGAGATACTTAACCCTTTCCATGGCTACGGTACAAATTTCGACTTTAAAAATATTTGTTTAAGGTTTTGTATTTTACAACCAAATAACATTAAAATATATCTATAATATAAAAAACAAGCACTTGCTGTATGTTGTTACATGTACAAACAACAGTGTCTGGAAATCTGCCATAGAAATAAGTGTGTAAGTACTGTGTATAGAGTAGAGAGTAAAACAAATATCACAGGGAGTGAATTTAAAGCTCCCTAATTCTATCAAGGGAATCAGATAGAGGAATAAAAAAAGCAAAAGCGCAGTTGGAATATGAACCTCTGTCAGATCTGTGAGATGAAATCACAGCATTGCACCCTTCCTGACATTTCTTATTTTTGTATATACCGTTTAGCACAGAGAGCAATAGTGGTTCCATATGCTCTAGAGATGCTGGAATCAATGTAAAGTATGCACACTAGTAAATACCTAAATACAAGGATGCATTTGTACAGTTCATGCAGTGATAAGGCTTCAGCATATATTACACTGCAATAAAGACGATTCCCAAAATGCATTTTATATACATTAGGATAATATTCACTCCTGCTAAACATATTCTCACATTAATAACCCTGTATCCAAACGCAAGTCCATTTTAAACCTGCTTTTTCCTAACTAAAATCCTTATGACATGTGGCAAGATAAGATTACCCAATCATACCAAAATAGAACCCCATGTGACCATAACAGAGGTGTTTGTTTTAATGAGCCTCAGACCATGTGACCATAACAGAGGTGTTTGTTTTAATGAGCCTCAGACTGTATTACCTGTCCACTGCCCACTACTACATCTTGGCATCATCATCCACTGTTAAAATGAAAGAAAACTACATCACAGAGCTGACCTTTATTTTAAAAAAGTCTTCTTCCAACAATGCCTATCTGTTTTTTTGTATGTCTCAGCATGTTAGCTTCATAATCCTCTGGACTTGTATTTATCTGAATCTGAAGTGAAGACTGAATCCACTGAATCCACTGAATTCTTCACTCATCTGAATCGAAACTCCCACCAGCATGACATTAGTGTAAAGTTACTGAAACAGTAGAGCTTCTGAATTCATCGTGTGATAAAACCAGGTTTTGAATGCAGTATCTCGTTTGAAGGGCTTGGGAACGTTAAATTATTATCATAACCCTGGTTCCCTGAAACAGAAATGTAACCATTACCTACGCTCACTGATTTCAAGGTGATTTTTCCTTCAAGCCTGCTGCAATCATGGATGCAGTGACCTTGAAGGTTAACGGTTACATTTCTATTTCAGGGAACCAGGGTTATGATAATAACCTAACATTCCCTTTCAAGTGCAAAATGTAACCATTACCATATGGATAAGTGTACTGTCATGTATGACCCTAAAACCTTTCTTCCCTTGTACAGGATACCTTTTTGAGTGAAAGGTGTATGAGGCAGAGATGCATGGCTCTTTGAAAGAACCAGCTTACTTTCTTCAAAGTTTCCCCACGGATGATGTGAATGAGAATGTAAAGTTTTTGCAGGTATCTTGCTTTTAAAGACTGTCATCCACACCTGTGATGTGCAGAAATGGATAAAGGATTCTGTAGTGGCTTTGACTTTGACCAAGACTGTCACTCCTGCTGGAAGCAGGACGATCGGTGGGGTATAAATTCAGTATTTGTGAAACTGTCACTCTTGGAATTCTTATCTATTGGTTGTCTAGGTCTGTTGAAGCAAGGGATTTTCAGGAAGAGAGGAGCCAAGTTTGTTCAATACACACTTGTAAATGAAAAGGAACAAGTTTACTAAAACACACTGAAAAGTGTGTTTTTACTGTTAAGAAGGAAACATAGAAGAAGGGGACAGTCCTGATAGGCTCTGCTGAAGGTTCCCGCAGTAACTCTGTGAGAACAGTTCCTTGGTGAAAGTTCCAGAGCTTTTCTAGTTGCTCCAAGTCTGCTGATCACTTGGAAGGGTGACTACTCTTCTTCTTCCTCAGGGGAGAAGAAGGAGAAGCAGAAGAGGTTGAGGAAGGCCGCAAGGACAGCCTGCTGCCTGGGCACAGAGCCATGGGGTGAGGACACAGCCACCACTCTAGCAGAGGATGATGCGGAGGAGTGCTGAGCAGGAGTAAGGGATGCAGAGTTCTCCATAAAGCTGCAGATAGCCGCTTCTCAAGTGTGCGCTTGGAGAAAGGTGCACAAAACTTGCCGAAGTGCTCCTTGGTGTGCTCTGGCCCCAGGCAGGAAGGGCATCTGCCATATTCAATGCATGCCTCACAGGGATAAAACCCAGGCATGATGCAAAAAGCAAGCAATGCATTATACATAGGCTTGCTACTATTCATTTTTAATTTTTTTTGCCAAATTGACGATTAATATTGACTTTTTTTTTTTAAAGAATTAACCATTTTTTTCGATCTTTATTTTTCAATTCAAGCAGAGCATGGGTGAAATCAACCCTTATGATAAAAATACCCAGACTTTTTATGCCAAAAATAATATGCGCAGAACAAAACATTAGATAGTTGAACAAAACAAACATGCACTTATTATTCTTAGCTCCGCCCCTCTCCTGCTTCAGCACAACTGGACTCAGAGTCACTGGAGGCAAGGCAGACTGGCCCGCTTCATCCTGCTGCGGAGACTTTAGCAGTCGGTCAGGGTATTGTGCAGAATACTCACTAAGCACTTTCCTCTTGCGCCCCATTTTCAAATCAAACTAGTAACTGTCACCGTATATACCTATAATAGCAAAAGCTTACCCACACCATAACCCGCTAATTTTGAAGTAGGCGCTTTGAATAACAGGCGCTGTAGCTAGCAAATTAAAGTGCACACACAGTCGGTCTTGATGACTGACAGTAATTTCAACAAATGAGAGCATTCTAGCGCTTCTTCAGCCAACGAGATCTGTCAGAACAGGATGAAACGACTGACAGTGAAACTCCACTAGACTATTAAGGGACCACTGAGTTGACCGACAGCGACCCCTAGCCATTCAGAGTGGAACAGAGGTGGGACAGACAGCAAGTATAAAAACTACACCAGACAAGAGATGATTTCTAAATTATTATTTTTGGTAAGAAAAAAAAAAGTGAGTGGTTTTACGGACGTTAATTCTGTATAAATTAATTTCAGTCAAACTCATTGTGGCAGAGCAAAGCTCTGCCCTTTAAATTGGCAGGGATGGGGTTAACTTCCCCTACCTGCCTGGGTTTATTATGTTCAGGTGGCTGGGGTTGATTAGTTGATTAGGTTGATTAACGATTAATCAGCGCCCAGCCACCTGATATAAAAGGAGGCCTCTGCTTCTCATTTGGAGAGAGGGAGCTGAGGAAGCAGGTTGGTTTTTTTTTTGGTTGTTTGGAAAGTTTGAATCCAGTGAAGGCATTGCCCAGCCTGGAAATTGTTATTTTTGTAAGTTTTGCTTTTTGTCTTTCTTTGTGTTTAAATTGCTTTGTTTTGGCCCTTGTGCCCTTTCATTTTTGTGTTTATTTATAATAAAATAGTTATTTTTTTGAACTGCAGTCTGTCTCTGGGCCTCTTTCCACTCGCCAGCCTGCCACATTTGGTGTCAGAAGTGGGATAGCGCCACCTAGAGGCTCAGAGCAGTATTTTTGTTTTGTTTTGTGGAATTTTTGGGATAAATTATTTTTTTTTTTTTTTGAAAAAAAAAAAAAAAAAAAAAAAAAAAACCTGCTTCCTCAGCTCCCTCTCTCCAAATGAGAAGCAGAGGCCTCCTTTTATATCAGGTGGCTGGGTGCTGATTGATCGTTAATCAACCTAATCAACTAATCAACCCCAGCCACCTGAACATAATAAACCCAGGCAGGTAGGGGAAGTTAACCCCATCCCTGCCAATTTAAAGGGCAGAGCTTTGCTCTGCCACACTCATATTTTGGAGGAATTGGACATTTAATCAGCCTAGTTATACAGTATATAGTTGTCCAGTTACTGTCTCAATCTGTTATAGATATAGACTGGGCTGGTCAAGACCTGAGTGGGACCAATTTGGTACCGGACCGATGACTTGAACACTTGTCAGTAGCGGACCACCATGTAGGACCGGGTCGGTACCGGTTCAGTGACTGTAGCACCAGATCAGTACGGGTAAGGTCCGGGACGGCACCGGTTTTCAGCCACCGTGGGTGGCAACGAACAGGAATGCCCACCTGTACAAGCCACTGGAAAAACCCCTCAATCAGTATCTCACATGAGACTGAGGGGAGCCTGCTTGTAAATAGTACTAACAGCCTTGCAACCGCTCTGCTGCAAGTGTGCTATAGAAAACCTCTATAACAACACATTGCAGGGAGACCTGAGCATAGTGTCTGTAAAGAAACAGAAAACACACAAGAGAACAAACTTTCTAAACAAATACAGTAATTTAAACAATTACATAAATTATATAAAACGTCTCGTACTGTATTTTTAGCCAAAGCAAAAAACGAGAAATAAATAACTCCAGCCGGAGCTATTGCAGCCTGGAGGGAGGTCACAAAGTCAGCTGTCTTGCGTTGCTGGATCCTTGGGAAGGAGTGACTTTAGCTTCTGGCTGTAGTGCACACATTGCTAATAAAAACTATTACAGCGATTATATTAATATCGCATGTCATTGCATATCAAAAACACTATAAATGCAAAATATATAGCAGCTAACAAGTACTTATCTGAACAAGGCTCTCCGGTCAGGTCAGTTCTTAAAAGGAACAATGGCGTGGCGATCTGTGAGCACAGTCCCTTTATGCCCTCGGGGGTGGGCCATGACTTTTCGGGTCTTTACAAGGTAAAGCAAATACATACTGTAATGGTTACATTTTGTACTTGAACTGATACTGAAGACTTGTTTGAGAATTCGGCAAGGCTGGAGGGATTTTAGCCATGCCAGTTTTATTGGCCTCTGTTTTATCTATAGACTTTATTTTTGACTCTGGTGGAAGTGCATTTAACTTGCGGCCACACCATAGATTCTCTGCTTGTACACATGATATTAGGACTCCACCTGAAGCACGAAACAGCATAATATGCAAATGGAACTGCAAGAAGTGGTTTCAGGTGGCAAGCTAAAGCCACATTTCATAGAGGGATCTACCACATTAGTCGGTAGAACCTGGTGAAAGTATGCAGAGTAGCTGAGCTGGCCGCTGTACACATATCAGTCAATGAAGCTCCTCTAAAAAGGGCCCATGACGTAGCCATTCCTTGATTAGAGTGTGTGGCCACCCGCCCAGGTGGGGGTAGGCCGGCATTAATAAATGCAGTCGAAACAATCCAGCGAGACAGTCACTGCTTTGAGAGGGCTTGACCCAGGGTCCTTACACCATGACAGACGAAGAGCTGGTCAAATTGACACAGAGCACTCCTTCTATTAACACAACTTCTGAATGCCCGAACTGGGCAGAGGAAGTTTAGTCTCCAATCCTCCTCTGAAGAAAATGGAGAGGGATGGAAAGCCTCTAGATCCACTGACTGATTTAAATGGAAAGCAGTAACCACCTTAGGAGGAAAGCCGGGGTTGGTTCGTACGTTTCTATCGTCCCAAACACACATTCGCGAGCTGTGCATCAACAAAACCTGTAGCTCGCTGACTCACTTTGAGGAGGTGATGGCTAACAATAAAGCTGTCTTCATAGAGAGATACTTCAACTCTATGGAATGCATAGACTCAAACAGGACCTTAGTGGGAGCCTTCAGTACCACTTCTAGGTTCCACTCAGGGAGGACGTCCTTTCTAGAGGACGTAACCACCGAGTACCCTTGAGAAAAGGGGTCACCAGGCACCTGAGCCTGAGTGCAGAGAATGCTCTGAAGGGTCTCCGGGACAGGTTAAGGAGGGGGGGAGGGGCTCCCAGCGCCACGGACGACTCAGTTGTACTAGCTGGGGACGTTGCGCCTGTAAATTTATCGAGCCTCCTGCATAGCACCCGTGACTGGAACACTGCACAAATGGAGCAGAAAGTCTGATCTCCAAGGGCGGAAGAGGCGTGCTGCATGCCAAGACACCTGACACAGAGAAGGTGCTTGTCCTCTGAAGGGAGCTTCGCCTTGCAGGATGTGCAAGCATGGGTGTGTGCACTGAGGGCACCAAGGGCACAGAAGCACCAAGGGCATCAAGGCACGGAGCATCTAAGCACTGAGGGTGCCGAAGCACAGAGGCACCGAGGCTCTGAGGCACTGAGGGCACCGAGCACCGAGGGTGTAAGCACCAAGGTACTGGGCAGATGCTTAGTCTTAACCACATGCAGTCACACAACCAGGGCAGTGCGTAGCGTACTCTGGGGTGGAGCATAGGCTGAAGAGAGAATGTACTACTTGTGATTTTTTTTAGCTGCAAGAGTTGTGAAGAAAAAACACAAACATACGCTCACACACAATAGCAAGCTGTGGAGGGAACAGTCATCATGCCAGATGGAAGAACTGTGAAAAAAATGTATTTATTTATTTATTTATTTATTTATTTATTTTAGCCAAGCTCACCGAATGGGCGGGCCAAGACAATCTGGCAGAGCTGACTCAACAGCTGGGCTCGGCAGAGTTGAGTCCGGGTGGAGTAAATCACGCACCTCTTTTTTTTTTTTATCGCTGCAATAGCAGGAGAAAAACATACAAAACAGCAGATGCCACAGAGTTGAAAAGCAGACTACAATCGCTAAGCAATGCAGGCTGTTGAAAAGACAGAACAATATTTATAGCTCAGTCTACAGATGCTGAGTTTCTGATTCCGGGGAAGTGGCAAGCAGACTTCCAGCAATAAAATATTGCAGGGGACCCCAGAAAGACTTGAGTGAGAGCTCTTTCAAACAGACTCAAGCACAGCAACTGGAGAGGTTAGCATATCAACCAAACCTACCTGATTGTGAGAAGTGAGCTCCTTGGAGTGACTGTTTGTTCCCTCAGGAAGCGGGACCGAGGACGTCACTCTCCGGGGGGGCCTATCGGCAGCTCTGATATAAAATGCTCAGTGAATACCTGACCTGTGGCAGGCATACCCCAAAAGTATTGGTTGGTGTCATCTTCAAATGGATACTCAATCTTGTCTTGTTCAAATATCAAACTGAGGCTGCAGCAGGTTCCATCTGCAGTCTACAATCCAATCTGCAACCTGACATTACACAAAAGTCAAAGATCATCTGTACGTGCTGTATAATTTCCCCCTTTCACTTGCTGGGGTATTGCTTGAGTTTTAGACCAGAGGGAAGAATGCCCCCTTCTGAGTCACAAACTCCACATTTCACGCACTCCTGAATCCAATTTACAGGAATTCAACCCTAGCCGTTCAGCTTCTAAAAGCTGACAAGATCAGGCTCCAAAGTTGCATGGTGGCAGGCAAATGGATCTTTCATGTTTAAATATCTTCAGGCAAGCTGGTAAAAAGAAAAAAAAAGCAATCACAAGTATGTCCTTTAAAGTGAGAAGTGTAAACATCTACAGTATGTTAATTCTCTGAACGTCTGTTTTTCACCTATAGAATAAGAGCAGCTTAAAGAGATGAGCCGAGTGCGAATGAAGCGAGAGTCCATATGATTCCACTCCCACCTCCGGAGGGTGAAAATTAAATGGCTTTTCAAAAGGTCAAGTGGACAATGAAAGTGCACATTCATCGTGCATAAGGTCTGTTTGCCTATGCACGTGTGTGTGTGAATGGAAATGTTTATAGCTGTGTACATGTATAGTATTGTACCCGTAATAGATATTGTGCCTGCGTGAAAAAACCTGTGTGTGTGTATCAGTGTTTACAAGAACTGGTTGGTGATGGACAGATAATCTTTCTAATCATAGATTGGAAACTAACAAGCTACTGATGGTGTTAAACCTTGTGTTTTAAAAGCCGAACTGTGGGATTACTATAAAACACTGCGGGCTACGTTTTCACAGCTCTTTACTTTGAATAATCATTTGCAATTATTTATTTTTTTTATAGAAAGGAAAAGGAACTAATAAAGTTAGCAAAACAGATCAGATATTGTATGTAGGTGTTTGTAAGTAGTGTTAAGTTGTTTCTTATTTGCTTTAGAATGGTGTGCTGTTTTGCTTTGGGAAAAACAGTTGTTGAGTTAATGATGAATTTGAGAAAAACAAAAACTTTAAGAATCTGTCCCTTTGTGATTGGACATCCTGTCTTTTTTTTACATCATTTTAATGGGATTTTATTTGCAGGCAGTTGGTTTAGCTGAATATGACTTGCAGACAAGATGTGACACATATCTAGTCTTGTCAGGTGCTTCGTCTTTCAACTAATAGGCTGGCCACCGTGCTCTCCTGTGAGTGCCAGTCCTGGCTGTAACATGTGCCACCACCCTGCATCATGAGCTCCACACAAAAACACATCACAATATCATTTGATGCATGTTCTTTAATGCTCCAGGTTTTTGTTTATATCATTGGTATATTTGGAAATTGCTTAATGATGCAGCTGGTAGAAGAAAAACTCTTGACTATTGAAGACGGTAGAAATGAAAAGATGATACAAAGCCTATGATCTAAAAAAAGGTAAACAGCTTCAGCACATGTAGAGAACTCTCTCTATTGGTGGATTTTGTGTAAATCAAAACTCTCTCAGGTATGAAGGTGTTGAACTGCAGTACACACCGGAAATGAAAGACAGAGAGAAGGAAGGGTGAAGCAAGTTTTCAGCTGACGGTACCTACGGAGCAGACAGCAGAGTGAGTTTATTCTCTGGGCAGGTGCTTTCTTCAGAAAGTGCTTGCGAGATGACATACTGATTTTCAGCTTTTGTTTCTTCTTCTTCTGCTTCAGTATGGATAATCTTCATGGGGTCTTGATGGCTTCATCAGATTTAGATTTGGAAAGCGAGCACAATCATGTCAGCTGTGGGTCCTGTTGATAAGTCTTGATGAAACCTGGCAGTGCTGCTGCTCCTTTGTCAGCCAGATCCAGAGGCTTGTTCGATACAGGGTGCCTGACGGGAGCTCCCCGCGGGGCTGCCGTCCCGCTAGTTTGGCGCCAGTGAGATTTTTTTTTATCTCAGTCAAGAAATGTATTTGAAAAATAAAAAGATTGCACAATATGGGATGGTGGAAGTATGGTGTGGGGAAGATTTAGGGAAAATAGAAACACAAGTAAAAGTATCTAAATTGAATGATTCACATGAAACACACGACGCTGTTCTTTGTTATCATTTATTGTTCCATTATACATAAAGGCTATTTGACACCCATGAATTGCTTTTCTTCCATTGACAGTGTGATGGGTGAGCAACACTGTATGCACTACTTCAGCATTAATGTGTGATGCAGCAGTCATTAACTGACAGCAGTAAGAGTTAGGTTTCCCAAACTGAGTGCAAGAGCACTTAATGAAGTCACTAACCTGCAGGTAAACCACTGCTGTTATAAAACAAACACATATTTTTGTGCATGAAGATGTTTTTAAATGTGTTTTTAGGTTATATTTTGGTGATTGATTCTAGAAGACCAATTAGTTTTTGAAGGGCATCTGCCATAGGATGATGACCGCTCTACTCAGAACCTGATTGGGTGAGATGATCTTTAAGGTTTATTCACCCTACTATAATGCGATTCTTTATTAAAACACATTGCAATCAATTATTACAAGAAGGTTAGCCCTTGTGTTTGGCTATATGTCTATAACCTACATGACCCAGGTCAGTTTGTATGTGTAAGTGTGACAGGGGGAGGTGTGCCCTGTTGCATCATTATTGATTTGCTATTTCATTTTCTTGTAGTTTGGAAGGTGTTCTAGGGCGATTGCCCTGCACATAGGGGTATTAGTGTTGATGTAATTTATATGTGGAAATGGGTTTATTGGGTGTGCTTTATGGACTTGATAAGGTTGACTAAATGATTGTTTACAGACGGGCGCTCAGTTGAGACTTGCTGCCTGCTAGGTTTGGTTGTGAGGAAGGGCAACTCCTCAATCAGCAGGTGGGCAGGTCTCAACTGCTTGTCCGTCAACATGAAAACATCCAGTGGGATCGTTCTGCGTGACTGCAACAGCATTCTGCAGAGTGGAGCTGCATATACGTAGGAGAGCGCCTCTGCAGGAACGATACTTGTAAAGGCAATGCCCAGCCAAGACCATATGAAGAAGCAGGAATCATCATAAGAACACCAGCTCATAAGTAAGTTAGTTTGGGGATATTGATCCCAAGTAATGTATAGCGAGGATTACGTAGTGTAGCTGATTCCTGGAGCAGGAAGCCTCAGTTATAAGGCTAGCGCTCGCCCTGTGTGGCACCTTTTATTTGTATTTTTTGTACTGTTTTATTTTGCCTTTTGTACAGTATTCTGTATGCGTCCTCTGTGTGTTACCATCGCTGGTAGCATCACATGATTGTTTACTTTTTGTGTGTTAAAAAATCCTGTGTGCCTGTGCCGGTGTTTCAACTCCAACTCCCATATGTCTCTGTCTTGCATATCAGCGGTTACCCACACAAGTGACATGAGTACCTTGTCACACAAGGATATGGTTCAGAGTCCACACCCTTGCATGAAAAGCAGTCCCTGACTACCACCATTCCAATAATGTAAGGAGCGGGGAAAACTGGGATCTTGATTTGTTGAAATGTAACCAATCAATCAAGGTTCAAGTTTGCTCATTAAACTATTTTGCATGTATTTGAAGATGGTAAAAATGTGCAAGCAAACGCCTCACCCACAGTTGTACTGGTTGGTGAGCAGTGTAGACAGTGTAATGTTGTGGCAGGGTGAGTAGAATTCCATTCACAGGGAGTATGGTAGAAATAGCTAGGTAGACTGTATGAATTGATCTATAGATAGATACTTTTGAGCAATAAGGCACAACAGGGTGTGTGATATACTCTAATATCACCACACCCAGGTGAGTTTTAAGTTATGAGGCGATCATACACCCTGAAGTGCCTTATTGCTCTTATAAAATGCGTTAACTAACTAAACTGGAAAAAAAAAAAAAAACAACATTTTTTTAATTGACAAAAAAGTTAGTTTTATTTAATATATTTTCACCTAAAGTTGAGCTAAGAAAAAAATAGTTCCATATACAGTAACTTAAAAAAAATAAAACCAAAAATGCATTAATTAAAAAAAAAAAAGTGATTTATAGATGTTGAAATGAGTTTAAATCACGCAGACCCTTCCTCACAAGACCTGCAACAGTATTAGGTGAGAGTGCTGTCTTTTGTTTTGTTTCTTTCAATCATCCTGTGTTATCCGGGGCAGTAACAGGAGGTATCCATACCAGATTTGTGCCACCGCTTCACAGTGGCGAGAAAGACGTTATTTGCATGGAATGCTGGTTACTTATCAAACTGACTTTGCAGTTTACGGCTGGACAATGTAGAGAACTACTGGACCGGTGTTAAGAAATTATTTAAAACAATGCTGGGCAAGCAGAAGAGATCATACCAACGTAACTGATCACATTGATGTGGAGAGAAGGCTACAGCAGGAATTGTAGAGATGCATTTAGAAATATTCTACAGCAGATCACACAGCAGTACAGGGGGTGGGACCTGTGACAGCAGGCAGGCAGACCAGAGGAGAAGAATGGACAGACTGGGAGACAAAGGACAATAAAACAGCCATTTAACCAACAAAAAAAAGCTGACAGTTTAAGATATTTTTAAAAAAATATTTCTAAATAGGATAGGGAAATTCTGTAGTTCAGGAGAAGGAGCAGAGAGCGATCACAATTAATTGATTTGAATACTTTTGCTTTTATTCACTAATTAATCATGTCCGATTCAGTATCTTTTCAGTACATGACGATTTCCCAAAAGGTCAACGTTTACATAAATCTCGTCAGTCATGTTTACTTCCATAAATTCCAATATGCCTGCTGTTTTTTTTTATTTTCTAGTGGTGTACATGGATACCTGCCAGTGATTTGTGCCTTTTTGAAAAGAAGTGCCACCCATGGTGATATGCTAGAATATCAACACCCCCATGTGATCTGTTTTGACCAATCAGGCTAGAGTATTTCCAATACCCATTTTCTAAACGTATGTATCTGCCATACAGCACCCACCACAATGTGAAGTGCTGATACCTACTTCATAGTTAATGATGGGGGATGTTGAAATTGAGGTTAGCCTCATGACTGCAGTGAAGCTGTTGGTTTCTAACAGCTGACTGAATGAGTTTGTTTCAGGCCAGTTTCCAGTCCTCGCGCAGTGCTCCTTGGCAGCTCAGTGATTCTGAGTCGTGCCTGCAGAACTCTGTGTGTTTCGAGCTCTGTGATTAAAGCTGTGCAATAAACGCATAAACTAAGTGCTGTACAGGGGTTTGGGTTTTTTTTTTTGGTGCCGGTAGCACTTTATGCATCACGAATTACGAATGCATCATTATTCAAACAGTTACAAGAGCAGTAGAGCAGAGCTGCATGCATTTTACAAGAGACGACTTCACAGTTTACTCATAGACTGCATTGCTTACACACTGCATATGAAGGAAGCATTCCTATTTTAATCCAGATTTCGATTGCACGCGTTTATAATGTCTTTCCTATTACATTATACATTAAACAAATTTAGTAGTAAGACATGTGGAAATTCATATGTAATTACACTGTTAATTAATAAGGCTTTTGTTTTTTTTATAACACAATGCCATTTGTGACCAAACATTCAAATGACTTTAATTATTTAGGGTTTTAAAGCAGCTATGTTGTCAAATTGGCTAACTGTTGTAAAGATCGTAAATGGAGATCAAATCTTTCCTCACAGCTTTCCCATATGGTACCTGAATTAGTCGTTTGGGCTGTTGTGATATTGACTGATGACCTTCTGATATCCAGGTCCTACTCAGCTGTCACCTTCCCCAAATCAGTGCCTCTGAACCATGCATGGGCCAGCATCCAGGTGTGAATGTTCAGTGCTGTAGGAGTTAAAACACCACCATACCAGAGGATTAATCTTTTTAAATCACAGCCCACGTAGTGAGCCAGCCTCACTTACACATGCACAGACATACCTTAGCCTTCAACAACACAGAGGAGCATGTTAAGAGTAGGGCTTCCTTTATACTTGCAATACCACCAGGGCTCATTTTCAACCCCCTTCTCACTAATTCATTAACAACATTGTAATTTAGAAAAATGCAATTAAAACTCAACTTGATAATTAGTCCTAATCCAGTCCAAAGCGGTTTTTGGCTGATTATGAATGTAATTTCTATTGTGCTACAGGTCATGCATATTCATGAGCCAGTATTGTTTTAAGTTAATTTCTTCTCTTCCATTAACGTGCTCCACATTGAGAAGGAAAGGGGCTTGGGAGGAGGTGGGGGCAGGAGATTAAGCAGCAGCAGTTTCACCTTTAAACCAAGAGCTATTTTCTGTTCAAAGACACATGCTTTTTCCAGCTCCAATATATGCATTTAAAGATGTACCCTCTATTTCAGAGATCAGATGCAAGTTATTCTCATCATGTGGAAATGCAAGGTGATTGCAATCAGCTGGAGAACAGAACAGGAATTACGTGAAATAGTGCGGTTCACCTGTAACCTGAAACAGAACCATAATGAAATAAAACAGGGTAGACATTCTCACATGTATGGTTGCTGTCCAATTCGAGGGAAAATATACAGCAACACACCTTGGAGGGATGGGATTTTAAAATGTAACCCCCATCCCTGCCAAAACACAATACATGTATTTACAATGGGTAGGCCTTTGCCATTCCTCAGACACACACATACAGTATTTATATTAGGTAAGTGGGCACTTATTTTGCACAAAGGAGAAGTAGGGAGCTTGGCCGAGGCTTTCTCTTAACCTGTACCATCAAAACACATGACAGGGGCCACCCTGCTACATCGCCATTTAAAAAAGAAAGACAATCCATTTAGCAACACACTTTGGTGTCCTTATCCTGTTCAATTCTCACTCATTTTGTTACATTTGAATATGATGATAACTCTATACTATCCGGCTGTAGCAGTGCATGGTGTGTACTGTGTGTGTTTCATCATGCATGAACTACAAGCAGGAGGCTGTCCAGTTTGTGTGATACTGAGCTAGTAGCAGGTTGATTTATGTCTTCCACATAATTAAACAAAGGAAGAGCCACTTTTCAGCTAATGCTTGTAATTAAGATATTGGATTTAGTTGATTGTTCAATAAACTACTGGGATAAATGCAGATGATGACAGCTCACTCCCACCCATAAGTCATACAAATGATGAATAACATTTACTCTCTTTACCAACAGTCATTCTTTGATCAGGCATATAAAATGACCGTTACTGAGGGAGAATCACCCCTATAAATCAGCTGCTGCCACAGTGATACAATGAGGACCGGCAAAATACACACACACCCCCCTCACTGAAAAGGGTACATTGTGCTTTGGGATTACATAAAGCCTCCCTTGGAGGCAATAGCAAGGCCCAGACCTACCTTGATTGTGTTCATAAACTCTGGTCCCATGTGTTTGACCAGAGTCTACCATAATGCAATTAGGCTGTACTAAAGAAAAAACTATTTGCTACAGTATAATGAAGAAATAAGAGAGACAGTACTGTAAAGCACAAAATCAAATTAGACTAGTATTTATCAGTTTGTTTTGACTTCAAAAGCCCCCCCCCCCCCCAAAAAAAAAAACGAATAGAATGTGACGATCAATTTTAGTAGGCTTGCAAATATTGAATACAAACAAGGACCTAATGCATTGCTAAAAAGGAAAAAATAAGGACCAAAAGAAGAAAAAGATCCTGGCACTGAGATACTCCTGAGACTCTTCCCATCAGCCAAACCGAAGTGCTTACCTCACTGTTCCCATAGCAACGCTTCACCCTCCACTGCCCACAGCTCTGCTCTGTGCTGCCAAGCTGCTCGGCTTCTCCGGCACCAGCTGTCCGCACTTCAGGATGCGGGACAGGACGCTGCTCACACCGCTGAGAAGAGACCGCCTGTATCTAACACTCCAAACCACAGGTACGATAACGGTCATTGCAGAAGAGCTGCACACACCGCTGAGAAGAGACCTCCTGTATCTAACACTCCAAACCACAGGTACGATAGCGGTCACTGTAGACAAGCTGCACACACCGCTGAGAAGAGACCTCCTGTATCTAACACTCCAAACCACAGGTACGATAGCGGTCACTGTAGACCAGCTGCACACACTGCTGAGAAGAGACCTCCTGTATCTAACACTCCAAACCACAGGTACGGTAGCGGTCACTGTAGACAAGCTGCACACACCGCTGAGAAGAGACCTCCTGTATCTAACACTCCAAACCACAGGTACGATAGCGGTCATTGCAGAAGAGCTGCACACACCGCTGAGAAGAGAACTCCTGTATCTAACACTCCAACCCACAGGTACGATAGCGGTCATTGCAGAAGAGCTGCACACACCGCTGAGAAGAGAACTCCTGTATCTAACACTCCAACCCACAGGTACGATAGCGGTCATTGCAGAAGAGCTGCACACACCGCTGAGAAGAGACCGTCTGCATCTAACACTCCAAACCACAGGTACACTAGCGGTCAATGCAGAAGAGCTGCACACTGCTGAGAAGAGACCGTTTGTATCTAACACTCCAAACCACAGGTACGATAGCGGTCATTGCAGAAGAGCGGCACACTGCTGAGAAGAGAACTCCTGTATCTAACACTCCAAACCACAGGTACGATAGCGGTCATTGCAGAAGAGCTGCACACACCGCTGAGAAGAGAACTCCTGTATCTAACACTCCAACCCACAGGTACGATAGCGGTCATTGCAGACAAGCTGCACACACTGCTGAGAAGAGACCTCCTGTATCTAACACTCCAAACTACAGGTACGATAGCGGCCATTGCAGAAGAGCTGCACACACCGCTGAGAAGAGACCGCCTGTATCTAACACTCCAAACCACAGGTACGATAGCGGTCATTGCAGAAGAGCTGCACACACCGCTGAGAAGAGACTGTTTGTATCTAACACTCCAAACCACAGGTACAATAGCGGTCACTGTAAACAAGCTGCACACACCGCTGAGAAGAGACCTCCTGTATCTAACACTCCAAACCACAGGTACGATAGCGGCCATTGCAGAAGAGCTGCACACACCGCTGAGAAGAGACCTCCTGTATCTAACACTCCAAACCACAGGTACGATAGCAGTCATTGCAGAAGAGCTGCACACACCGCTGAGAAGAGACCGCCTGTATCTAACACTCCAAACCACAGGTACGATAGCGGTCATTGCAGAAGAGCTGCACACACCGCTGAGAAGAGACCGCCTGTATGTAACCCTCCAAACCACAGGTACGGTAGCAGTCATCGCAGATGAGCTGCAAGCACACATTACACACTTTCCACTGGCAGCAAGACAATGGGAGGGACACTTTTGGTTGTTGCTGTCCCAAGGAATGATATGGGCTGTGCTGTCTTTTTGAGAGGCAGGTCACATTTTTCAGCCCGACAGCAGGTGTCACAATGATGTTATATGATATCTTTGATTCATGATATTACCAACCAAATGCAGTTTTTCTGTGGCCAAGCTTCATCACCACACTCCTTGTCATTTTTCAGATAGTTTTAAGGCCATGTAAAGCCAGAATAAAGTTGATCTAAAATTGAGGGCTACAATATTAGTTTTTACCCTCTGAATTTTTACCTGCCCTAATATCCACATTCAAGAAACAATAGTGTAGATAAATGCATGTGCTTAATAGTGAACTTTGTTTTTGTATTTCACCACAGAAAAACCCCAAAACCCATCTATTTCATCGCGAT